>NC_044041.1:65134949-65274174 GCF_901765095.1 Microcaecilia unicolor
ACATCTTCTGGCACAGACCCCATACTATGCAGTACTCCAAATGAGGCCTTACCAATTACTTGTACAGGGGCATTATCACCTTTTCCCTTCTGCTGGTTATGCCTCTTGCTATACAGCCTAGCATTCTTCTCACTTTGGCAGCTGCCTTGTCACACTGTTTCACTACCTTGAGATTCTCAGACACCATCACCCCGAGGTCTCTCTTCTGTTCTATGAACATCAGCATCTCTTGTCCTGTCATATACGGCTCCTTTGGTTTCTGTGCCCAAAAAGCATCACTCTGCATTTCTTTGCATTAAAGCTTACTACCAAGCTTTAACCCACACCTCTAATTTTTGTAGACCAGTTTTCACATTGTCTACTTCCTCTTCCATTGTGTCCACTCTGTTACAAATCTTTGTGTCTTCCACAAAAACGTAAAGTTTTCCTTCAGCCATATCAGTCACAACGACATTAAACAGAATCAGTCCTAGGACCAACACCTGAGTGAATTCAGTTTACCACCACCATCTGTCATCTGTCTGTCAACCAATTTCTGATCCAATTCACCACCCCAGGACACTCAGTTTACTTATAAGCCTCCTATGAGAAACAGTATCAAAGGCTTTGCTTAAATCTTAGACCATAAGAATAGCCTTACTGGGTCAGATCAGTGGTCCATCTAGCCCTGTATCCTGCTTCCAACAGTGGCCAATCCAGGTCACAAGTATATGGCAGAAACCCAATTAGTAGCAACACATGCCCTCGATGTAGTTCTCTAGTCACCTAGTCAAAGAAATCAATCAAATTTATTTGGCACAGTTTTCCTTGGGTAAAACCAAGTTGCCTCAGATCTTGAAACTCATTTGATTCTAGAAAGTTCTCTATCCTTTCCTTAGCAGCTGCCCCATGACTTGTCCCATCACGGAAGTAGTTTGTTGGCCTATAGTTTCTCACCTCTTCTCTGTTACCATTTAATGAAGAAGGACCACAATAGCCCTTCTGTAGTCCCATAGAACCTTTCCCCTCTCTAAGCATCTGTTAAATATATCCGTTAGAAGAACTGCCAGAACCTCTCGGAGCTTTCTCAGTATCCTAGAATGTAGTCTTCTGGTCCCATGGCTTTGTCCACTTTTAGTTTTGGAAGTTATTCATAAACACGTACTTCCACGAATGGTGTGGTATCTGCTCCATTTTCAAATGTGCCTTTGTGAATCATTTGGAATCCTTCTCCAGGATTTTCTTCCAAACACCAAACAGAAGTATTTGTTTATCATGTGCATTTTTTCCACATTATTCTCTACACTTCATTCATCAGAATCTTTTGAGTCTTGCAGTTCCACCTCTGGCCTTCCTCTTCAACCCAATGTACCTGAAAAAATTCTTTGTCATTTCACTTTACATTTTTAGCCAGTTTTCCTTTTTTTCTAGTTTTTATTTACTTTACTTACTCAAAGATCATTTGCCCTTTTCAGTTTAGTCTACAGTTTTTCCACTTCCCTTATTTTCTCCCACCCTGTCAACTCCTCCTACGGGTAATTCTCCATTTTGATGAAGTCAGCATATTTGAAATCCAGAACTGAGTTTGGTGTGACTAGATTTTGCCTTAGCTCACATGTCAGACCACCATGTGGTGATCACTGCCACACAAATGACCGTTCACCCAGACATTAGACACATGTTCTCCATTCATGAGAACTAGATCCAACATTATTGCTCCTCTAGTGGATTCTGCTACTGTTTGCCTAAACAAAGCTCCTTATAAGACATGCACAATCTTTGTACTTGTCTCTAGATTTGTATATGGAGTGCTCCAGTCCACAGCCAGTAGATTCAAATCATCCAGTATTATCACCTATCCCTTCATTCCCACTTTGATCCTTTTCAGTTCTTCTGTTTGAGTTGGAGATCTGTGGTCTACACCTATGAGAATGGAAGTGCCATCTTCTCTTTCAAAAACTATCCACAGTGCCACCTTTGTTCCCTGCACCCCTTGCATTTCTTTCACTTTATTATTATTTTTTTTAATAGTCACTCCATCGTAATATAAATACATTTTAAAATTCTCATAGAGACTTGCGTGGTTCTGATTGCAGCAGAAAACTGTCAGAGAAGGAAGTAGTGATAACAAGTGCTGCTCACCAGCTTCTGCTCCCAACTGGAGGCAGTGCCGTATCTACAGATGGGCCTGGGTGGCCACAGACCCATCTGTTCCTGGCTCAGGCCCACCCAGCGATGGCACCCCACATCAACATTTCCTCTGCGACATTCTGGCATCTAACCACCTGTCACTGAACCCTGTTCTTCCCCGGTGTACCTTACAGGGGTCCCCGGTACCTGCAGTGATTCATTATTGCCGCCTGTGCCAGCCCCACAGGCTTCCATCAGCCGTGTCCCTCCAGACGGGAAACAGGAAATGATGTCAGTGAGGGTGGGGCTTGGCAGATGGAAGGCTGCGGGGCTGACACAGGCAGCAGTAATGAATCACTGCAGGCACTGGGGATGCCTGTAAGGTACACCAGGAAGGGACGGGGTTCAGTGATAGGTGGGCAGATGCCGGGACGCTGTGGAGGAGGAGAGCTGTTGATGTGGGGTAGGTGAAAAAAAACCTATAACTTTTTTTTAATATATATTTCTGGGTAGGGAGGCGTGGTGTGGAAGGACCCATCTAAATGAACTCTGGGCCCGTCCAAAATACTGGAAAGACAGAACTCTCTGGGCAGCAGTGCCTCTGTCCCCGTCCCCCCACTCCACTCCCCCAAATTTCTTCTGCCAGCAGCCAAGTTACTAAGGCAAAAATCTGCCTGAAGAGCCCCTTGTAAACATTTGGGCTCTAGTTACAGGCTAGTTTGCCTATGTTTTCATCCTGCCCTAAATACACTACTGGTCAAAACTCCATGCATGTGTGTTGGGGAGATTCAACTAAATATGCAACAAGCTGTAACTGCGTGTGTGTCTTGAAGGGTGGGAGAGGTTCTAATGGATGTAAATGTAGTTGTAACTGTGTGGATGAGGAAAGGTTAAGCTGGATGTACATCTGGCTGTAATTGTATGGCTAGGAGACAGTTCTGCTGGATGTACTGCTAGCTGTGGATGGGGGAGGTTCTGCTGGGTGCACTGCTGGATATAATAGTATGAATAGGCAGTTCTGCTGGATGCACTGCTGTCTGTGAATGTATGTTTTGGAGAGGTGGGGTTCTGATGAATGAACTTGTGATCTGTTCCAGGAGTACACATGATGTATATCAGCAAAGAATTGATCTATTTAGCTTGTACTCTATCTTGTTTTGCTGTGTTCTGTTTTGTTCCCTACTAGATTATAATTCCCCCGGAATCTCCTGTTACAATGAAAAGAACCACCTCAATCCCAACATCTCCTCTTTCCAAAGAGTTTGAAGAAGTACCACAGATTGCCTCTTCAAAAGCTGTATCATCATCTTCTTCTCCTCTTCCTCCTTCTGCGGTTCCCTATATGCCTCCTACTCTCCCCCTACCTCCTCCTCCTCCTCCTCCTCCTCCTGCGGTTCCCTATATGCCTCCAACTCTCCCCCTACCTCCTCCTCCTCCTGCGGTTCCCTATATGCCTCCTCCTCTCCCTCTACCTCCTCCTCCTCCTGCGGTTCCCTATATGCCTCCTACTCTCCCCTTACCTCCTTCTCCTCTTCCTGCGGTTCCCTATATGCCTCCTACTCTCCCTCTACCTCCTCCTCCTCCTGCTGTTCCCTATATGCCTCCTCCTTTCCCCTTACCTCCAGTTCCAACCTCCTCCTTTCCCACCCTATACTCCCAGCCTGTACTTCATGGGGTTGCTGTCTTTGAGAATTACCAGGACCTTTCCTCTTCTGCTCCTGAGGATCACAGGTTCCTGATGCCATCTGGGTCTCAGAATTGTGCTATACAGCATGGACTAGCCAGAATTTCTCCTCCTCCTGCCAAAACGTGCATTTCTGTTGGTTGTCAGACCGAGGATTCATTCTACCTACCAGTGCAGGCACGCCTCCTTTTTTTTTTCTATTCTTTATATCAGTTTCTTCTGAAAGGCTTCTTTTTGTTTTAAGGGAAGCTCTTATATGTAGAATAAACACTTTGGTCTTTTGAAGCCTTTCGTGCAAGATTTGGATAAGTGTTATACAGCTTCACTGAATATATTGATGTGTTAAGGGTATCTTTGTTCATCATAAGATTTTATCTCCACTTCCTGCAACTGTATTCAAACATGAGTACAGGTGAAACTTTTGCCTATGCAGTCTTATTTGTAATAGCACTGAGCCTAATGGGGCACTATTGCTTCCTTCCTGTCAAGGATGGGAGGCTGTTCCTTGCATCCTCCTCCCCTTCTGTGAAGAAATAATTTTGACAGAATCATAATGGTGTCCATTCTACTTACAGATTTCAACTCCACCTGTAGGCCTTTGTAAGAGTGCACAAGCAGCCCACCTGCTTTTCAGCCCTCCCATAACTGAAAAGGCAAGACGCTCCTTGTTCTCAGCATGAGTAGCTGTTTCTTGAGTGATACTCTGCATGGATACGGATGTGATCTCTAGCATGATATATTGCTATCTGGCCAGAGGTTTCTTATGGTGTGTTACTAGTACCGATGCAAGCTTGATGGTCTGTGCTATGGTGTGTTAGCAGGAATACTTGTTTGTTTGTTTTTTTGTCATAAGTTGGTATTATAGATATACAATCGATAATTTGTCATTGAACTTTTCATAAGCATTTCATATCCATTTTAGTTAGGTTTTATTTAGAAGAATACAAAAAAACATTCTCACTGCATAACATGGGGCATACAAAAGAAAACAGGTAAGCAGTACAGCCACCCCGTCCTTAGCACTGAAGGCACAAAGGATAAATCATAATACAAACGTGCACAGACATGAAAGGCAAACAGGGAAACCCTTTTTAGGCCTGTACCAAATTTGGATCACAACCTTAACCAGATACACAAGCTTCTCAACAGCAACAGTCTTGCATCTGTCACCTCCAGTGTTGCTATGAAGCAGGCCCCTCAGAGCAATGTGACACCACTGCCATATATTTGAAAGGGATGCCTCCTGCTCCCCAACCAGCCTAGTAAGCTTGGAGGGAGTAATATCCAAGGGGAAACCTATAATGTCCAAGACTCAATTTCAGCCCACTCTCAGAAGTGCCACACTGTCCTACAGGATCACAGCGTATCATAGAAGGTACTCATGCTTCCACCCACACTCTCCAGCAGGAGGGGGTGTATTGATAGCGCCTTCTGTATCTCTCACGTTCATCCATAAGAACATAAGAGTAGCCATACTGGGTCAGATTAATGGTCCGTATCCTGTTTTCCAAACCATAGCCAAGCCAGGTCACGGGTACCTGGCAGAAACCCAGATCGTGGCAACATTCCATACTAAAATCCTAGGGCAAGCAGTTGCTTCCCATGTCTATCTCAATAGCAAACTATGGACATTTCCTCCAGGAATTTGTCCAAACCTTTTTTAAAACCCAGATACACTAACCACTGTTACCATATCCTGTGGCAAAGAGTTCCAGAGCTTAACTATTCGTTGACTGAAAAAATATTTCCTCCTATTTGTTTTTAAAAGTATTTCCATGTAACTTCCTCGAGTGTCCCCTAGTCTTTGTACTTTAGAGCGAGTAAAAAATTGATTTACTTCTACTTGCTCTACACCACTCAGGATTTTGTAGACTTCAGTCATATCTCCCCTCACTGTCTCTTTTCAAAGCTGAGGAGCCCTAACCTCTAGCCTTTCCTCATACAAGAGGCGTTCCATCCCCTTTATCATTTTGGTTGCTCTTCTTTGAACCTTTTTTAATTCCGCTGTATCTTTTTTGAGATATGGCGACCAGAACTGAACACTATACGTAAGGTGCAGACGCACCATGGAGTGATACAAAGGCATTACAGTATTTTTAGTCTTATTTACCATCCCTTTCCTAATAATTCCTAGCATCCTGTTTGCGTTTTTGGCCGCCGCCACACACTGAGCAGAAGATTTCAGTGTATTATTTACAATGTCACCTAGATCTTTTTCTTTGAGTCCTGACCCCCAAGGTGGACCCTAGCATCAGGTAACTGTGATTCAGATTATTCTTTCCAATGTGCATTACCTGGCATTTATCCACATTAAATTTCATCTGCCATTTGGATGCCCAGACTTCCAATTTCCTAAGGTTTTCCTGCAATATTTCAGAGCCTCTGACTGAAAATGAGCAAAGAAACAGGACGTCCTGTATGTTCTGTGAAGCACACAAACCATAAGTTCAGTTCTCATATAGATAGACACACTTCCTTTTCAGTTTTTTGAGACATTGTACCATACTGGTAAGTGTACACTGAATGTTAATGTTAGACTGCCAGTATATTTTCAAATATTCCATTATTATTATTACATTTGTACCCCGCGCTTTCCCACATAATGCAGGCTCAATGCGGCTTACATAGTAATTTGAAATACAAAGTTAATAGAATTTTAATAAAACAGTAGTAAGACAATGTAAAGTTGGGCTTAGTAGTGTATGATAAGTTGAGCTAGATAATATACTACTACTACTACTACTACTACTATTTAGCATTTCTATAGCGCTACAATGCGTACGCAGCGCTGCACAAATATAGAAGAAAGACAGTCCCTGCTCAAAGAGCTTACAATCTAATAGACAAAAAATAAAGTAAGCAAATCAAATCAATTAATGTGTACAGGAAGGAGGAGAGGAGGGTAGGTGGAGGCGAGAGGTTACGAGTCAAAAGCAATGTTAAAGAGGTGGGCTTTCAGTCTAGATTTAAAGGTGACCAAGGAATGGGGCAAGACGTAGGGGCTCAGGAAGTTTATTCCAGGTGTAGGGTGCAGCGAGACAGAAGGCGCTAAGTCTGGAGTTGGCAGTAGTGGAGAAGGGAACAGATAAGAAGGATTTATCCATGGAGCAGAGTGCACGGGAAGGGGTGTAGGGAAGGACGATTGTGGAGAGATACTGGGGAGCAGCAGAGTGAGTACATTTATAGGTTAGTAGAAGAAGTTTGAACAGGATGCGAAAACAGATAGGGAGCCAGTGAAGCGACTTGAGGAGAGGGGTAGTATGAGTAAAGCGACCCTGGCAGAAGACGAGACAGGCAGCAGAGTTTTGAACCGATTGGAGAGGGGAGAGGTGACTAAGTGGGAGGCCAGCAAGAAGCAGATGACTAGGTTAAAAGAGGGTAGACAGGATAGGATAGTGTAATTTGGGAGAAAGGGTAAGGAGGGATAAAATTAAGGAGAGATGGAAAGAGAAGGATGGGAGGTTGGTATTTAAGTCAGAACAGAATTGGTGTTCAATTGAACACCACATACCCGGATGGTTTAAATTTGGAGACAGACTGGGGTCCCTACTTTAATCAGTATATAGTTCTCTTTGAATACTTGGTACCTCAGTAAGCTAATGAATGATGCCCCATATATAAAGCGGGTGTCTATATATCCAGTCGCTATTTTGAAAATTAGTTGCAGAGTAAACAAGAGCTGGGACTTTAGCAGGGATGTCTTATTGATCCCTACTAAGGTAACTTCTCATGATGTAAGATGGGATTTCCTATACGTTTGTGCCTCCCTGCCATTGGTTGGAACTCCCACAGCAAGAAGTCTTGTGCTTGGAGTGGAGGAGTGTCCCAGTGGTTAGAGCAGCAGGCTGAATATCAGGGAAGCTGGGGTTCAAATCCCACTGCTGTTCCTTTTGATCTTGGACAAGTCACTTAACCTTCCATTGCCTCAGGTACAAACCAAGGGCTCCTTTTACAAAGGTGTGCTGAAAAATGGCTTGCAGTAGTGTGTGTGCAGCAAAATCAAAATTGCTGCACATCCATTTTGGGTCTGAGGCTTTACCGCCAGCCATAGACCTAGCGGTAAAGAATCTGGGTGGTAATGATCTACATGTGTCAAATGCCACTTGGCAAGCAGAAAAAAAAATATTTTCCAGGTGCGCGTAACGGATGCGCACCAAAATTGAAATTACTGCAATGGCCACGCGGTAACCAGGTGGTAACTCCAATTTGGTGCGCATTGGCGCCTCCACGGCTTAGTAAAAGGGGCCCCTAGTTTGGAAACCTTCTGGGGATGGAAAAAATACCTAATAAATCTTAATGTAACTTGCCTTGAAACTTCTGGGTAGGACATAAAAAGTCCCAAATCCACATCCTTTTTTAGAAAGGAAACTGTTTTTTTTCTTGATGTGTTCCAGTCTTTACATGTCAAGTGACAAGCTCTGAAATAGCGCTTTTATGGCCCATAAACCCAGTAATGAGTGTTTTGCTGTAGTAAGCCACGGTCCTTGTGTTTCTGTTCTTCCTTCGTGCTTCTTTTCTCTGCTCCTTGATTGGACTTTTGCTGCACCCTGTTTTCAGTAATGATAGGCTCCATTCCAGGCTGACAATTCAGTGCATGGTTTTGTTGAAGTGCATTTCCTGACCCCTCATGTTGGCATTGATTTAAGTGAAGTTTAATGCGCCATTGCTGTTAGCTGTGTAGCGCTGTCAGCAACAGATGTAAGTCATGGGGAAAAATACTCCTCTAATAAAGAGTGAAGCAGACAAGCTGTACATAGTAAATAAGGGTGATACAAGTGTAATGATACATTAGAAGTTTTGATGTTAAATGATCACAGAAATGAAAAGTAAATGAATAGGAGACTTTAATGGTTGTATTTGTTTAGAAAGATCCATGTAGCCCTGTCCTACCATTCTTCTCAGCCTAGATGTTCCTAATCTCACAGAATTCTGAAAGCAGTGTTTGTGTTGATTGGCAATCAGGGCAATTAATAAGGAGATTTTAGCTCTTATGGATCCCCCTTTTTTTTCCAGTTCATGACGCAAGGTAAAGGTGGCAGTGGGTCTCCTCCTTCTGCACCCCCAAAACCTGGGAGTCAGCTGGATAACATGTTGGGAAGCCTTCAATCTGACCTGAACAAACTTGGGGTGGCTACAGTGGCCAAAGGTGTCTGTGGAGCATGTAAGAAACCTATCGCTGGACAGGTGAGCATGATTACTATAAGGCTTGGAGAGATGGGTCAAAAAAAAAACCCCCATTAAATGATCTGTTGTTATCTTCTGAAATTTCTTTGTCCTTTCCTACAGGTCGTCACAGCAATGGGGAGAACCTGGCATCCAGAACACTTTGTCTGCACCCACTGCCAGGAGGAAATTGGATCGCGGAATTTCTTTGAGCGGGACAGTCAGCCCTACTGTGAAAAGGATTATCATAACTTGTTTTCCCCGCGTTGCTACTACTGTAATGGCCCAATCCTTGATGTGAGTTTCTCGTCTATAGATCAGTGAACAAAATGGAAAGCATTAAATTAATTGTGCATGGATGTTATCTGTATCCCAGCCATTCTTTTTAATTGTAAAGGGCCTTAGTTACTAATCCACAAAAATATGTGCAACCATTCTTGTAAAATTAACCTAAAAGATAAAAAAAAGAGCTCCTGGTTCATCTGCATTGCTATTTTGAGACTGTAAGTTCTTTGTACCTTTTCTAATTCCACTGTGCTCTTTTTATGATGGGGTGACCAGAATTGTACACAGCACCCAAGATGTGGTTGCACCACAGAAGAATGATGATATTCTTTTTTTTTTTTTTTTTTTAATACTCTATTCCTTTCTAATAATTTCTAACATTGTTTGCTTTTTTGGCCACACAATGAGCAGAAGATTTCAACATATTGTCCAAGAGGACACCTAGATCTTTTACCTGGGTAGTTGACACCTAATGCAGAACCTAGCATTGTGCAGCTATAATTTGGGTTATTGTTTCTAAAGTGCATCATTTGAAACTTATCCACATTAAATTCTGTCTGCAGTTTGGATGCCTGGTCTTCAAGTTTCCCAATTTCTCACAGTACACATGTAATTTAACAACTTTGAATATTTTGATGTCATCTACAAATACAATTACTTCACATTTCCAGATCGTTTATAAAGCACTGGACCCAATTCAGATAGCTGTAGTACTCCACTGTTCACTTTCCTCCACTGGGGATAATTGTCCTTTTAATCCTACTCTCTGTTTACTGTCTTTTAACCAGTTCCCAGTCTATAACAGGACATTGCTTCCTATCCCATGACTTTTTCCTTAGGAGTCTCTCATAGGAACTTTGTCAAAATCTATCAGAAAATCTATATCAACTGGCTTTGTTTTATCCACGTTTATTCACACCGTCAAAAAACATGTTAGATTGGTGAGACTTCCCTTTGCTAAATCCAGTTTGACTGTCCCAGTAAACTATATTTATCTGTGTGTTCAGTGTTTTTTTATGATAGTCTCTACTGACATCAGGCTCACGGGTCTGTAGTTTCTCAGATCATCATTGGAACCCTTTTTTAAAAAGTGGTATAAAATTGGTCATTTTCTAATCTTCAGGTACTGTGGATGAGTTTGATATTTTATAGACTACTATTTAGTAGATTTTGAGGCATATTTTCAAACCACTTAGCCTTCCAAAGTTCCATAGGTTTCTATGGAACTTTGGAAGGCTAAGTGCTTTGAAAATATGCCTCTTTGTGATTTGCTGCTCTTTAGCTGGTCAGTTTGGCCTATTACATCTTCCAGCTTCACCAAGATTTTCAGTTCCTCCATATTGTCATCTAGAGACCTGCACAGGAATGGGGTTCACAGAAATCCCCTCTGGGGCTGCGGGGTTCCCATGGGGATGGAAGCAGTTTCTGTGGGGTTCCCGTGGAAATGTAAGCTGAATCTGCGCAGCCTCTCGCCTACCAAGTATCAAGTTCTTTGAGTGCCGCCTCCTTCTCCTCCTTGCTTTAACAGTGCAGATTCAGAAAGTCTTCCATTAATCCTGTCTGCTCACGGGTGTACAGACCTCAGCTTTGACACAGGCATGCGCATCAGAAGTCACCTGACTTACTGGCACGTGCATGTGGTGACCTCTCAGCACACAGTGCCAGCAAATCAGAGACGTCTTATATGTGTGCACCAGAGTTTTCCAAGTTCCAACTTCTGTTCCTTCCATGCTTGCAATGCTGTGGCTTGAACCCAGAGAGAGACAGAGAGCTGACTGGAATTTTTTTGTTTTGGTGCAAATTCTTGTGGGAATGGGTTAAATTCTTGAGGGGACAGGTTAAATTCTAGCAGGGGAACTGGTTAAATTTCTGGCCAAGAGCAACTCTGTTGTCATCTTTAAATACCATTTGTGGCATGGGCAGCTGTCTTCTCTTCCTCAGTAAAGACCAAAGCAAAGAATTTATTTAGTCTGTCAGTTATGGCCTTGTCCTCTCCAAATGCCTTTTGTTTAAATCCTTAATAATCTAATGGTCCAACTGACTCTCTCACAGGCTTTCTGCTTCTTATGTACCTGAAAAAGTTTTTACTATGAGTTTTTACACAAGCTACTTTTCAAATTCTTTTAGCCTTCCTTATCATTGCTTTGCATCTAACTTGCCAGTGCTTATACTGCTTCTTGTTTTCTTCATTCAGATCGTTTTTACATTTTTTGAAAGATGCTCTTTTGTATCTGATACCTAAGTAAAAGACCTCCTAAGTGAATGGAATTGCTTTATGTTTCAGTATGCCATTCCTGTATATCTACTCACAGCCACCCAATCTCTTTTCAGTTTCTCATGCTCAGCAGTACTGACTGAGGTACATTTCTTGAATCAGTGCAATGCCTGTTTGCTGTTTTCAAAGTGCAGCAAGTACTTTTTTCCTCTTGATGTGAGGTTCAGGCCTTCACCTAATACAGTACCTGACTGCTATGATAAACATGTTTATACCACAAGCTATTTATATATATTACTACAACCAAAAAATGTAGAGAAAAAGATCTCAGATGAGCTTGTTACTTCGAGCTAACGTACTCTTACAAAAAAAAAAACAAAAAGGCGTTTATAAGATATTTTGGCAAAAAAAAAACTCCACACCACCACAATATTAACAATCCAAAACAGTTGCTTGTGCAAATAAACCTTTAGAGTCCAATGTGAAATCCCCCCTCCCCCACCAAAAACCTAAACAATAATGTAATGTGAAAAAAAATCAAGCTTATCTGCCAGACCCCATGTGTACCTCACAGCCATAATGTGTCAGCCAAACTAAAAAAAAAAAAAAAATTCCATTCAGTTGATTGATTGAACTCTTTAGGTTCTACTGAATTTAAAGCAAAAATCCATTTCTGTTCTCTCTGTCTCAGAATTCTGCATATGTTACTTCTCCGAACCATAAGAGAATTCCAATCTAATAATCCAACAGGAAATACATAAGATCACAGAAAGAATGTTGCAAAGCAAGGCAATGTTTTAACTAATGGTTCATCAACTTTGCCCTGTTTTATTCAATGACGGTGTTCAGACTTTGCCTTGTTTTATTCAAGGACGATGTTCAAGTCATGTAATATATTTGATATAGTACCCTTGTCAACTGATCTACATTGTGAACAAACATTGCAGGCTTTGAAGATCCACTTGATTGAACACTGTCATTGCATGAAATAAGTTTTATGTCTCTTCAGATAGTATCCTGTCAGAATGTATCCACTGTTAGCTAGTGTTGTTCGTTTTATCCAGGATTAGGAAAGGGATTTAGGTCAGGAGCTTATAGAAGAGTGGTGGCCGAGGATATTTGAGGAAGCTGGGAAATGCTTGATTAGCACATTGATAAAGGAAAATGCATATCAAGTTTATATCGCTGGTATATAATTCCAGTTAGAATACAACATATTTATGGAGGGACAAGGAATATTTGCTGGAGCGGGTGTTCAGGAAGGGAAAGTCTTTTGCACACATATGGTGTCAGCATCCAAAGACTGAGGCCTATTGGAAGAGGATAATTGCAGAAATTTAAAAAAAATGGTGAGATTGGTGCTGAAGTTTTTGCCACAAAGAATGGAGTTTTTGCCACAAAGAGTTCGTGGGCACAAATCTTAAGTAACTTAATCACTTTAAAAGAGGCTGCCACCAAGTACTCAGTCAAGGAGAGTGAAGACTTAAGAATTTTTGTTTTCTTATTCTTAATTACTTTTTGAATAACTTTATAATTTGTACTTTCACATTGAAAGAAAACTTTAAAGCATTTGTTTTAATTGGATTTTTTTTTAAGAGAGCAGAATATGAAAAATATACAAGGGTGTGAACATCTTTACAAGGCATTGTATTTATTTATTTTTGCTACCATCCTAAGTACACAGCGAAGATGACACAAAAATAGGGTCTTGAGATGATGTAAAGACAATCCAAATTTCTTGATGAGTTCAAACCAATAATGAAACTCTGAGCCTCAGCACGGCCGTGTTTCAGCCAACCGGCCTGCCTCAGGAGGCTTTATGTTCTAAATCAAAACACACATAAAAAAGTCTATTTGTACATATACTGTTAGATAAAACATAATAAAAGACACAATCACATAAAAATCAAATAAATATACACCTTATGATAAAATTAATGTAAAATATAAATTAATTAACTAATATAGAAATCTCTCTAAAAATTGGGTCTTACAGATATAAAACTGCCCAATCAATTTATTATACAACCTAGTCATCTATAGAAAATATGGATTGAAATGAATGTATGTTGAATGTATGAATACGGCAAGTTAGTAGAACTTAACAATACAAGTAAATTAAGTTTATAAGTATCTTGCATTATGAGACAGGTCTTGGTATATGCTAATCCAATAGCCTTTGCGTAACGTGTGCACAAGTGTATCTTTTGTGATGGTTTGTAGAAACAACTGTATCTGTCAATTCGTTTTCAAAAAGAAACCTCGATTGTGGAGCTCTAGCAAATTAAAAGATAAATAATATGCTGATGTGAAAACATGTTGATAATAGAACACCTGACGGTCTGGGGAATGTTCAATGAAAATGTATTAACTTCATAAACTTATGCCCTAAAAGCAGGCAAAAAATTTATTGAACTACATCAAAGATGTTAGGGATATATGTAAATACAAGTGCTATTACGTACGGCAGGCAGAGCTTTCTCTAAGTGAAAGAGTTCCATTTGGCGGGAAAATGAATGAGCGTAAACCAGCTAACTCGGGGTGTGATAAACTAAGCATAAAAGTATAGTGAATTTAAAAGAGTGCCCCGAATGAAATCTGCAATGGGAAAGAAAAGAAATAAGCCAATAGCGTTATGATTGAAAAATGACTAGCATCCTTAATTTGTTTTAACAGAAGGTTGTGACTGCATTGGATCGGACATGGCATCCAGAACATTTTTTCTGTGCTCAGTGTGGAGCTTTCTTTGGACCAGAAGGTAACATTTATCCAAGAAAACAGTTCATTTTAAATCAGTCTTGTAGCTTGTATAGTTTGCTGTTTTGTAAAGTCCTCAAATGCCCTAAACCTGTCTCCTCTTGGTGGGGAAATTGCAGTAATATGAAAATTAGTGTTGTGTTTCCATGGAAGGGTAGCTTGGAGGGATTATGAATATTTTTTTTGGCTTGGGTTAGGTGCTTCCCCCCCCCCCCCCCCCCCAGGAAGACCTAATTATGGGCACCTTTTACAAAGTGGTAGTAAGCCCAATGCAGGCTTACTGCTTGCTAAAAAGGAACTACCACCGGGCTACTGCAGCAGCTCGGTGGTAGTTCCCACCCCCAGCACGCCAGGTTAGCGTGGGAGCCCTTACCGCCACCTCAGTGGGTGGCAGTAAGGGCTACCCCACCCCCTTGAAATGGCTGCACTGCAAGTGCTTTACTTGCTGCATGGCAATTTTCTGCAGAAAAGAAAGACCTACCTTTTACCTGGGTGCGGTAAAAGGGGGCCTCGACATGTGTCAAAAACAAGCACAGACACCAGCGCAGGCCCCCTTTTGCTGCAGCTTGGTAAAAGGAGCCCCTTTGAGCATAGAATGTTTGATGCGATGTTTGTCTGTGGCTGCCTCATATCTGCCAGGTTTCTTTTGATGGGGTGTTGATTGTCTTACACTTTGCAGGTTTTCATGAACGAGATGGGAAGGCATACTGCCGAAAGGATTATTTTGACATGTTTGCTCCAAAATGTGGTGGTTGTGCCCGAGCAATCCTTGAAAACTACATCTCTGCTTTGAACACCCTGTGGCACCCAGAATGCTTCGTGTGTCGGGTAAATCAGACCCTTAGCCTAGAATAACACTTTTGCTTTTCTGAATAGTCTAAATAAGTAGGAAAAGGACGAATGTGTAAGGCCTTGATGATTAGTTCCTGAACCTACACTTTCTGGAGTGTTGGCTGTAGTTGCTCTGAAATAGGACCCTTATCAGCTGATTTCACTATTCATTAGAACCTGGGCCTGAAGCCATTACTGAGACTTCACTCTATATGTGTGTCTCTTCCATGGAGTGTAACTAAGGAGGGGAAAAAAGCTGATGAGGTAATCTTGCTGGATTTTGCTCTGGTAATGACTGTATGCTGGATCTTTCTTGTGTCTCTGTAGGAGTGTTTCACACCATTCATTAATGGCAGCTTCTTTGAGCATGATGGACAACCATACTGTGAGGTGCATTATCATGAACGTCGGGGCTCTCTTTGCTCAGGCTGCCAGAAACCAATTACAGGTCGTTGTATCACTGCCATGAGCAAGAAATTTCATCCGGAACACTTTGTTTGTGCCTTCTGTCTCAAGCAGCTTAACAAAGGAACCTTCAAGGAACAGAATGATAAGCCCTATTGTCAAAACTGTTTTCTCAAACTCTTTTGTTAAGAGTCCATGAATTAGTGATGGTAACTTTTTTCTGCTAGTGGCATGCTTGGGCTTCTCACTCTCCTTCCTCTCTCTGGAGGATGTTTGCTAGGTCATGCTTGGGCTTCTCTATCTCCTACCTCTCCTCCTCTCTCTTTGGAGAATGTTTGCTTTCGTCATGCTTGGGTTTCTTTCTCTCCTCCCTCTCTTTGGAGAATGTTTGCTAGGGGCATGCTTGGGCTTCTCTATCTCCTTCCTCCCTTCCTCTCTCTTTGGAGAATGTTTGCTAGGTCATGCTTGGGCTTCTCTCTCTCCTTCCTCTGTTTGGAGATTGCTTACAAGGAACATTCTTGGACATCTCTCTCTCCTTCCTCTCACTAGGGGCATGCTTGGGCTGTCCTCCCCCCATCTTTTCTTTGTAGGGTGTTTGCTAGAGTCATGCTTGGGTTCTCTTTCTCTGTCTGCCCCCCTCCCCAAGTGTTTTGTGCATTTCTCTTTTTCTCTTTCTGTCATGTTCACTGTGACTTGCAAACCTTACTGGGGAAGACAATGAGTAACTTACAAAGAAAGACAGCAACACTATGGACCATTACATTGAACTAACTATTCTGAAAATGTTTCATTATTCTGTGAATCAAGAAGACGATAACAGTAGAATCAGCTGGGGAAGACAGGGCACAGGGCTGTCTGAGGTCTTAGTGACAGGTGGATATCTTGGGAATTTTTTTTCTTATAGGTAGGAGAGGATTCTGCTCCCTCCACAGTGCCAATGATTTTCATGTTTTTCTGCAAATCCTTAAAATTATCTCCATTCCCTTTCATCCTCAACTCTGTGCTTTAGAATTTGTTTTTCTTTATCAGGGTACTAGTCTGTCTTCCTTTTTCTAAGCAGGCCGTATTTGCTTTTATAGTCTCTACACTGTACTTAAATGATCTGAGGTTGTACACCACTAGCTCTTTGGTGTAGTGTTTGACATGGTTCCCTTTGAAGCAGGACACTTTGGGCCCCTTTTACCAAGCTGCAGCAAAAGGGGGCTGGCGCTGGTGGAGGCCCCCTTTTACCGCAACTGGTAAAAGGGAAGTCTCGCTTTCTTACAGGAAATGGCTGTGTAGCAAGTAAAGCACTTGCCACACAGTCATTTGGGGGGGGGGGGGGGGGAGAGCCCTTACCGGTAAGGGCTCCCAAGTTAACCTGGCGATACGTTTACTGCCAGGTACACTCCAGTTCTACAAAAATAAATCAATTTTGTAGCGCTGGAAATGACGGCGTGCTAGGGTGGGAAGTACTGCCAGGCTGCTGCTGTAGCCCGGCGGTTCTTCCTGTATAGCGAGTGGTAAGCCCGCGTTGGGCTTACCGCCGCTTAGTAAAAGGAGCCCTTAATATCCAAGGCACAGTTTCCGTTCAGCATGTGGAACTGAGATTTCACCCATACCATTGCTTGCCTCCTCCTTGGAGCAGAAAACTAAGATTAACCCCTCTGGAGACACAGCTTCCTCTTCAGGCTGTAACTAGATTCATGACCAGGATTGCTGCCCTTCTCCAGGCATGTGACCTCATGGCTGGCTAATGGTTTTGATATAGCAAAACTGGAGTTATAGGCATTCCCTTTCTACTATGTGATAATGCAATGCTGATAAAGATGCACAAAAATTCCTTCTTAATCAAAAAAATATGGAAAAATTGTCTGGCTTCATCCAAGGATTCAGACATGGTAGTCCTAGATGAAAGGCTGCTTCCTCTGCTTATATAGTAACGGCTTTGGAAGACAAGTGTGGCTTTTTTTTTTTTAATATGGAGATTAAATAAATCAGAAGAAAATCCTAGCTTGGAACTTTGTGTAATCATGTTACAATCATTTCTCCTCATGTGGGTGAAAGGGGTATATATTGGCTTTTAATAGTTTCTTTGGATGAATGGGTTATATATAGACTTTTGTTTCTTTGAATTTGCTCTTGGCAGAGGTACTGCTGAGAAAAGAATCTCAAGCAATAATCTGTTCCATAACTTTTTCTGGTAACAGGTCTGAGCAGTTTCTTATACCATGAATACTGTATTATGTCTCTTATAAATTGTAATTTCTACACTGAAATTTGAATTCTTCTTTTGATTTACTTGCAGTTTTCTGATACATGTTGTTGTATATGCAAAAGTGAGATTTTAGTGCTGGTTCACCTGTAACTTAATCTGGATACTTTTTTAAACTTGGCTACTAACATTATATAGCTCTGAATTGTAAAAGTTTATTCCCGTAAGAACAAAATGAAGAAACCCTTTCTAATCCAGGCATTTAATGTTGAAAGTTTGAAGGCTGGGACAGGGCTAGATTTTGTATTATGAACAGGTACAAGTGTATACTTATTTTTCACTGCTGCTTGGAAGTTTTGATAATCTGTAAACTGCTGTGTTGAAAAACTGCCTTTACTGACAACTCCAGGAATAAATGGGTTCCGAAGAGCTTCAGACAAGGTTGAAACTGATTTCTTAAAGGTCAGCTGCCTATCTTGGAGATTGCAGCATTCATTCATTTTCTTCAATTTTGATGAGCTGCTCTGAATTTATTTGTGAAACTTTATGTGGAAAATGCAGGGGCTTGCTTATTAGAAGGGCTATCATGGAGACAAGCAAAAAAGATGGTAACTTGTTAGTGGTTATATTAAAAGCTAACTATGGGATAGGGTAGTAAATGAGATGGAAGCTATCAACACGTTTACTATAGAAAAGAGCAAGTGATTATAAAAGCTGCTTCTAGAACCTGAGATTAATTCAGTGATAGAGTAATGCTGTGGGCAGGTTCTTGTGTTAGGTGAAAATTGGGGTGGTGACCTATGGGTTCTGTCTGGAAGTGGGCAGTGATTATGTGCATAGGATGCTTTTTGGCTGCCTATACAACATGGAGATAAAACTGCAGAAGCAAAACTTAAGAGCAGCCGGGGCCAGTTGAAAGAGTTATGGTGCTCTGAGCCAACTTTTGTGCTATGAGCTATGCAGATATCTGTGCTGACTCTGAGCAAGTCACTTAATCCACCATTGCTCCAGGTACAAAATAAGTACCTGTATATAATATGTAAACCATTTTGATTGTACCCACAGAAAGGCGGTATATCAAATCCCATCCCTTTCCTCAGACTACAGGAATGGTCTAGCACCAAAGAGGTACCTTTGATCATTTTATTTTTCCATTTAGGTTGGCTCTGGTCTCACTTTACCACATCTTTTTGTGGTACTTTTCCAGGATCTCATTTCCATTTTCTGTTTCTGCTTTCTGTCTTCTTCCCTTCCTCCTCTTCATCTTTCCCTGATATTGATTATTTGGTTTCTTCTTTGTTTCTCCATTTCTCTCATTTGCCTTTTTATTTACCTATAGCTAGATTTCATTCCTCTTTGCCCCCCCCCCCCCCCCCCAATCTTCATTCTTCCTGTTTTCATCTTTCACCTATTTACCAGGTTTTTTTTTTCGTATCCTACTATTTCCTAGTCTTCCCATTACTCCACCTCATATTGTCCCACCAGCCTCCTATTCTCATCTTTCACCCACTTTCTGGCCCTATTTCCGTCCTCTGTACTTATTCCTTCCCAAGCCTTGTGTATCTTCTGCCTCTCATTCCCTTACCAGCCCCAGCTACTTCTTGTCAATCAACTCCTTTATACCTTCCCTACCTTTGTTTTTTGTCTCCCCAACCCTCCATCAAGACTTCCATTCTCTGCCTTTTATTTCCCTTCTCTACCCTTTATCACCTCCTTCAAAAGACCAGTTCCCTTTCTTTGTCTGTCTCTCTTTGCTTTGCTGTGCTTTGTCCCTTTCAACTGCCTCCTAACCTCTCCAGGTCTTTGAACCATTTCCCCTCCCCATTTGTCTACACTCTGTCTTACAGCCCTATTCATATCCTCACTGAATCATTTAGCCCCCATTGTCCTTCCTAATCACTGCTCAGTTTCTTAATAGAGAATGACACGGGGATAAAATTTGTCCATGCCCCATCTCTGTAGGTTCTGTGTCTGTCCCCATCCCGTCCCCGCAGGCCCTGTCTCCGTCCCCGCCCCATCCCCGCAGGTTCTGTCCCCATTCCCGCCCCATCCCTGTGGGCTCTGTTCTCATCTGCAGAAGCCTTGAACATTTATGATTTTATATTCAAATCTTTTTATTAAAGTATAAAAAGGAACAATATGCTGGGTAACTGTTGTGTATAAATTACAAATAGAAAAAATAATAACAAGCAGCTATAATAACCCTTCCACCACCACCACCCTCTCCAACCCCAACAATAGCTGACTTCTACTACCCCAAGGAATCCTAATCTACCCTGTTAAATTGTCCAGGGGTACAAAATACAACCCGTTCTGTATGCCATAGAGGGGAGAAATATGCCCTATGAAGCACTGTTATGATTTTTTAATCTGTGGATGAATAAGAAGTCATCAGCAACCTCAGGATTCAGTCTAGCTCTCCTGTCTTCAACAGTCCCTCCTGCAGTAGAAGATGTCTTCTTAGAAGGTGTGCTGGTAGCAGGATGTACAGGATCCCCCATGCAAATTTTGCTAGCTGTGGCCAGCATGTTTGCTTGTTTTTCCCAAAAATAAAAATATTGTCATCTGCATTAGGGTAATAAGCTAGGAGTGCTATTATAGAACTAAATACATTCATTACCATTTAAGTAGTTGTCACTACAAGGATCATACAATATATAAACTAAAATCACTTTATATCAGATTGAAATTCTTAATACTGTAGCAACTCTTACAAAATTGAGAAACTTGAAAACACTAAGATGGAGTCAGCAGTCCAGCAGCGAGAGGGGTGCTACCCAGTCTTTTGCGTTGAGTGCCATATGTATGATTATCTCTCAGTTGGTGAGATGTCATATGTGTGTGCCCGATGCAAAGAGCTCCTAGACCTCAGAGAGCATGTTCATTCTCTCGAGGCTAGAGTAGCAGATTTGGTAGAGATGAGGGAGATAGAGAAATACATAGAGGAGACCTACAGGGATGTTGTAGAGAGGTCCCACCTCCAGTCAGGTAGCCTCTGTGCTACCTTGGAGGAGGGAGGTCTCCCCAGAAGGTGAAGTAGGAAGTACTCCTGTAGCCAGGACCTACCCACCAGAAGATGTACTATCCTCTCGCGCCGAGGATATATCTTCAATGGCTGACCGGGAGGAAAAGGTTAGAACAGCTGTCATACTTGGCGATTCAATCATTAGGAATGTAGATAGCTGGGTGGCTGGTGGATGGGAGGATTGTCTGGTGACTTGCCTACATGGTGCGAAGGTGGCGGACCTCACGCGGCACCTAGACAGGATTTTAGATAGTGCTGGGGAGGAGCCGGCTGTCTTGGTACATGTGGGTACCAATGACATAGGAAAATGTGGGAGAGAGGTTCTGGAAGCCAAATTTAGGCTTTTAGGAAGAAAGCTCAAATCCAGATCCTCTAAGGTGGCATTTTCTGAAATACTACCCCTTCCACGCGCAGGCTCCAAGAAGCAGGCAGAGCTCCGGAGTCTCAATGCGTGGATGAGACGATGGTGCAGGGAGGAGGGTTTTCAATTTGTTAGAAACTGGGCAACATTCTGGGGAAGAGGGAGCCTATTCCGAAACGATGGGCTCCATCTTAACCAGGGTGGGACAGCTTTTAAACTAGATATGGGGGAAAGGCTGACAGTCGCACAACAGAGCATGGTTTGGGATAAGGTATCTTGCAAGGATACCTCACAAACAGGGAAGATAGGGTTTCTGGATAGTGAGGTTACACAAGACACAGTGGTAGGCCAGGTGCCCTTAAATACAACTAAAGATCAGACAAAAGATGGCAAATCAATAGTGTCAAGCACTAAGCATCATGCAAAAAGGAACAACAAACATAGTTTGAAATGTCTATATGCAAATGCTAGGAGTCTAAGAAATAAGATGGGAGAGTTGAAATATATTGCACTAAATGAAAAATTGGACATAATAGGCATTACTGAGACCTGGTGGAAGGCGGATAACCAGTGGGACACTGTCATACCGGCTACAAAGTATATCGTAGTGATAGGCTGGACCGGACTGGTGGAGGGGTAGCAATATATTAACGAGAGCCTTGACTCAGATAGATTACAAATTCAGCAGGACACAAATCACACCTTTGAATCATTGTGGGTTGAAATTCCATGTATAAAAGGAAAAGGATGGTGATAGGAGTGTACTACCGTCCGCTTCGCCAGGATGAGCAGGTAGACGAAGAAATGATAAAAGAAATCAGAGACGCAAACAAAATGGGCAATGTGATAATAATGGGTGACTTCAATTACCCAAATATAGACTGGGTAAATGTAACATCGGGACACGCTAGAGAGGTACAATTCCTTGATGAAATCAAGGACAGCTTTATGGAGCAGCTGGTGCAGGAGCTGACGAGAGAAGGAGAAATTCTAGACTTGGTCCTTAGTGGAGCGCATGATCTAGTGAGGGATGTTATGGTACTGGGGCAGCTTGATAACTGTGATCATAATATGATCAGTTTTGATATCAACCTTGAAATAACTATACATAGGAAGTCAAATACGTTAGCGTTTAACTTAAAGGAGACTATGATAAAATGAGAAGAACGGTAAAAAAAAAAAAAACTTAGAGGGGCAACTGAGAGGGTAAAAACTGTACAACAGGCGTGGATGCTGTTCAAAAGTACCATCCTAGAGGCCCAGGCCAAACATGTTCTGCGAATTTCAAAAGAAAGACGGAAGTCCAAAAGACAGCTGGCATGGTTGAAAAGTGAGGTGAAGGAAGCTATTAAGGCTAAAAGAAATGCCTTCAGAAAATGGAAGAAAGAACCGTCTGAAAATTACAAGAAGCAACATAAGGCACAGATAAAGAAGGCCAATAGGGATTACGAAAAAAAGATAGCATTAGAGGCAAAAAAAAATAGTAAAAAATTTTTCCAGTATATTAAAAGCAGGAAGCCGGGGGTGGAGCAAGATGGCGGTGGCGGCGACACTGCTTCACGAGTAGCTTCCCTAGTTCGCTAGGATTAATACTCTCTCTCCGTGGGTGAATTTCCTAACTTTGAATTTCCTCTTAGATATTGCCTAAAATATGCCACACACGAAGAGAGAGGCATTTGTTCGAGCTGTGACCCAACCGGCTCTAACATCTACACCAAACCAGCAAACTGTGGGTGAATACCTCATGAGATCCACAGCAATGGCGATAGGAGGTCCTGCTGAGATTTCGGACCAAGGAGAGTCGGTTCTCCTGGGACAGGACAGTTCATTGTCCCCTCCATCGCGTTACCCTCCACCGCAGCCGGCAGAACCCGATAGCAGGGGCGGAACCAAACACCGCGAGAGTGTGGAAAGGTCTGCACAGATGGGGCCTGCCGTTGGGGTTTCTGCCGAGAGCGTTGGCGCTACAGGGACTTCTGATTTGAAGAACCCTGAAAAGAGAGCAACTGCGGTGATTACGCTAGAAGCGATTTGGGAGACGTTGCAGACTGTGATGACATCGACTGGAAAAATTGAAGGTTTAGATAGTAATGTTCAGGAACTAACATTGCCATTTGCTTCAATGAAAACTGAGTTAACTGAAAAAATTAATTTCTTGACTACAGAAAATACAAAACTGAAGGAAACATCATTAAAGTTGATAAAAGACACTTCTATGATACATAATAGGCTGGAGTATTTTGAAAATTATAATAGAAGATTGAACCTCCGTTTGTTGAACTTTCCATGTACCCCAGTCTATACTCCTATTGAGATTTTCAAAAGATATTTGACTGAACATTTAAAATTTTCTCCAGAATCAATACCACCATTAAACAAAATATATTTTCTTCCTATAAAAAAGAGTAATGAAACACAACCACAAGGAGATTTAAATGTATCGGCATTGCTAGAATCATCTTTAACAGCTACAACGGAGAGGCGAACATTATTAGTTTCATTTGTATTTCAACAGGATTTGGATTTGGTCAAGAAATTGGCTTTAAGACATTTGCAAACCCCCTTTTTTGGAGAGAAGATCTGGGTTTTCCCAGACGTAACAAAACAAACGCAGATTAGGAGAAAAGATACTATAGTGCTGGGTGCGACTTTTAATTTAAACTATCCATGCAAATGTAATATAAAATATCTTGGTGTAAAATATGTACTTTTGTATCCTGAGCATTTAAAACAATTTATAGTACAGAAAAAAGTAATTTAATTCCGGTTTGTGCCGCACAGTATGAGCAGAACCTGAATGGGTAACAATTGAATTTGGCATAAGGATAAAAGTTAAGCCTTTCTTAAGAACTTATATGTAAGCATCTTATCTCCTAAAGTTAACGGCTCTTAGCCCTCCAGTATGGTGGTCTAATACAAGTCAATATAAAATGTTATGATGTAATTTTTCTTTTTTCGTTTGAATTTGAAAAGTATTTCTTGACTGTTTTTCCTTAAACAAGTTGGAATGCTTGTGAATTAATGAAAAATGATAAATAAAAGATTAAACTTAAAAAAAAAAAAAAAGCAGGAAGCCGGCAAGAGAATCGGTTGGGCCGCTGGACGACAGAGGGGTAAAAGGGGCGATCAAGGATGACAAAGACATAGCGGAGAGATTGAATGAATTCTTTGCTTCAGTCTTCACCAAGGAAGATTTGGGTGGGATACTGGTGTCGGAAATGGTATTTCAAGCGGACAAGTCAGAGAAACTTACTGAATTCACAGTAAACCTGGAGGTTGTAATGGGGCAGTTCAGCAAACTGAAGAGTAGCAGATCTGGACCGGATGGTATGCATCCTAGAGTACTGATAGAACTGAAAAATAAGCTTGCAGAGCTTCTGTTACTGATATGCAATTTATCCTTAAAATTGGGCGTGGTACTGGAAGATTGTAGGGTGGCCAATGTAACGCTGATTTTTAAAAAAGGTTCCAGAGGAGATCCGGGAAATTATAGACTGGTAAGTCTGACGTCGGTACCGGGGAAAATGGTAGAGGGTATTATTAAAAACAAAATTACAGAGCACATCCAAGGACATGGATTACTGAGACCTAGTCAGCATGGCTTTAGTGTGGGGAAATCTTGCCTGACCATTTTACTTTAATTCTTTGAAGGAGTAAACAAACATGTGGACAAAGGGGAGCCGGTTGATATTGTGTATCTGGATTTTCAAAAGGCGTTTGATAAGGTACCTCATGAAAGGCTACAGAGGAAATTGGAGAGTCGTGGGATAGGAAGAAATGTCCTATTGTGGATTAAAAACTGGTTGAAGGATAGGAAACAGAGAGTGGGGTTAAATGGGCAGTATTCATAATGGAGAAGGGTAGTTAGTGAGGTTCCTCAGGGGTCAGTGCTAGGACTGCTGCTTTTTAATATATTTATAAATGATTTAGAGATGGGAGTAACCAGTGAGGTAATTAAATTTGCTGATGACACAAAGTTATTCAAAGTTGTTAACTCGCGAGAGGATTGTGAAAAATTACAGAAGGACCTTACGAGACTGGGAGACTGGGTGGCTAAATGGCAGATGACGTTTAATGTGAGCAAGTGCAAGGTGATGCATGTGGGGAAAAAAGAACCCGAATTATAGCTACGTCATGCAAGGTTCCACGTTAGGAGTTACGGACCAAGAAAGGGATCTGGGTGTCATCGTTGATAATACACTGAAACCTTCTGCTCAGTTTGCTGCTGCAGCTAGGAAAGCAAATAGAATGTTGAGTATTATTAGGAAAGGTATGGAGAACAGATGTGAGGATGTTATAATGCCGTTGTATTGCTCCATGGTACGACCGCACCTTGAGTATTGTGTTCAATTCTGGTCGCCGCATCTCAAGAAAGATATAGAACTGGAAAAGGTGCAGCAAAGGGTGACAAAAATGATAGCGGGGATGGAACGATTTCCCTATGAAGAAAGACTAAGGAGGCTAGGGCTTTTCAGCTTGGAGAAGAGACGGCTGAGGGGAGACATGATAGAGGTATATAAAATAATGAGTGGAGTGGATCAGGTGGATGTGAAGCGTCTGTTCACGCTTTCCAAAAATACTAGGACTATAAGGCATGCGATGAAACTACAGTGTAGTAAATTTAAAACAAATAGGAGAAAATGTTTCTTCACCCAACGTGTAATTAAACTCTGGAATTCATTGCTGGAGAACGTGGTGAAGGCGGTTAGCTTGGCAGAGTTTAAAAAGGGGTTGGACGGTTTCCTAAAGGACAAGTCCATAGACCGCTACTAAATGGACTTGGGAAAAATCCACAATTTCGGGAATAACTTGTATTAAATGTTTGTACGTTTGGGTAGCTTGCCAGGTGCCCTTGACCTGGATTGGCCGCTGTCGGGGACAGGATGCTGGGCTCGATGGACCTTTAGTCTTTTCCCAGTGTGGCATTACTTATGTACTTATGCATGAAACATAAATAACAGTCCAGTTCATTAACAAGCTTCAAAGTAGAAAGTGACACGGGGACAAAATTTGTCCCTGTCCTCACAGGCTCTGTTCCCATCCCCGCGGTTACTGCGGGTCCCATCCCCGTGTCATTCTCTGTCTTAATCCTCACTGTTCCTACACCTAAACCCCAGGTCCACATTGTTTATACTTCCCAGTCCCTGAATCCTCACTCACAATACCACCTAAATCTCAAGTCCCTTCTTGTGCAGTACTCAGCCAGTCTTAAACGGTTGGTGCGCAAAGCTTACTGAGCTTTCAACATTTGCTTTAGACTGGTTGTAGCCGGTCTAAAGCAAATGTTATTTAGCGAGTAATGTACAAAGGGGTTTTCAGTGGCTCTAACATGTGCCTTTAGCAGCTACTGAGAATCCTATGCAAATGCATTGCAAGGAGCTCAATAATATTAAAATGTGCATTCCAAGCAATGCACAGACCTGAGCAGCTACCTTTACCGTGCAAAATTTTACAGCCGATCTGAACCTGTCATTATGGGAAGCAGTCTGCTCCCCATGGTAGGTGCTTAGGACTCTGACCTCCCAACCTAAAAACTGGTGGTCTGGTGGACCTGACCCCCTCCCGGCCCCCTTCTCTGGCATCTTCCCCTGTTTGTGCCCTTGCTTCTCACCCCTCACAGCATCTGCCTTCCTCTCCAGCATCAGCCCATAGCACCTTCCTCTTCCCACTCCCAGCTCAAAGCACCTTCCTCCTCCCACTCCCAACTCCAGCATCAGCATACATTTCCAGCTTCTACCTTCTCCAGCATCAGCACCCAACCCTCAACTCCTGTGTGCCCCAGCAGTACCATTGTGACTACAGGGGATATGGTTATCATATTTGCAGAGACAAAAAAGAGGATGCACAAAATAAAATGCTATGCCGTGCCATATAGTCACCTTGTCCCCTCAAGAAAGCCAGGTTTTATAAGCAGTGAAAATACTAGTAAAAGTAACAAATGCATTTTCTTCCATACATTGCTAAATACAAAATTAGAAAAGATATACATTTCCAAAAAAAGTTATCATCCATGAGTAAGCATGTACCTCTTTCTTTTCCCTCTCATCCGTGAGTAGCATATCACCTCTCCTCTCCATCTCCTCCTATGTGCTGTATTTCCCCTTGTTCCCTCCCCCTCCTCACCAATCGTTTTTCCAATCCCTCTTCCTCTGCCTACCCACACTCCATCCACCCCCCCCCCCCCCCACACGACTCCCGTCCTGAGTCAGGGTGTCCTCCTTGAACGTACCTTAAAGTGCCCTAGTGGTCTAGTTGTGGCCTCTTCGAGGCAGGAAAATCCCCCCACTCTTTCCTATCCACTTCCGCTGATCTGCTCCGTGGCGCTGCTGCTTCAAAATGGCTGCTGAGACTTCAAGCTGTGGCCTCGCAAGACTTGGAAGTCTTGTCAACCATTTTGAAGGCAGCAGTGAGCAGGTCAGCAGAAGCGGACAGGAAAGAGGGGGGTTCTTTCCTGCCCCAAAGAGACAACCAGGTTGCATTGAGGTATATTTTGGGGAGGGCATCCTGAGGTGCACCTGCCAGCAAGCCAGCCCAGAAACCGAGACAGACAAGCAGGCTGGAAAAAATTACCCGGCCCCGACAATCCCCTGAAAAGGAAATCCGGACGTATTGTAATACTAACAGGGGAGCACGTTCATCTTTCCTGCAGGCTTCCTCAGGCAACCCAGCAGGCTTGAAACATGGAATAAGGCACTTTTGTTTCTGTCTGGGAACAGGAACTGCCTGTTCTTGCATTTCAGATCTTGTCAGGCAGCTTATGGAAGGGGAGCAGCACAGCTGCAGGAAGGAAGAACAGGCTGTGAAGAAATGATCCAGTGAGGCAAACTTTGGATGCCTCGATTCAGTGCCTTACTGGCTGACTCCTTATTAAGCCAGCACTGATGGCAGTGCCTTCATCTTTAAGTTTCTTTGAAACGTTTTGCATGCTCACTGTAACTTATTTATTTGGATTTTGCTCACACTTTTTTCAGTAGTAGCTCAAGGTGAGTTACATTCAGGTACACTGGATATTTCTCTGTCCCAGGTGGGCTCACAATCTAAGTTTGTACCTGAGGCAATGGAGGGTTAAGTGACTTGACCAAGATCACGCAGCAGTGGGATTTGAACCGGCCACCTCTGGATTTCAAGACTGGTGCTCTAACCATTAGACCACTCCTCCACTCCACAAGTTAGCTTCCAAAACAGGGTTCTTGTATGATAAGTCCCCCCCCCCCCCCCGAAAAAAGAATGTGGCCCCCTAGAAAGTGGGTTATAAAAGCTGCCATTCTTTAACAAAAAAAAAGGTATTAGGGAACTATGACTTTTTGCAGCACCTCAGTGAAAGATTTATTAAACCTTTATCCTTAGGAAGATGACCATAAAAACATTCTGCACACTATTCTAAGTCTCATTTTGCAGGAAATAGGCTTTTAATGGCAGAGCCCCCTGAGAAACTGTAGTAAATTGAAAGAAAACATTAAATAAGAAGGCTCAACAGTTAGGGCTAATTAGCCTGGAGAAGAGACAGCTGAGAGGAGACATAAGTAGGATGGAATGGGTACAGAACATTTATTATGTACCTTTTCAGGTAGTACTAGGACTAGGGGACACCCCATGATGGTAATGGATAGCACATTTAAAAGTAATTGGAGAAAATATTTTTCCATAGTGTCCTCATCAGACTAGTCTACAACCAATGTGTTATGACTGTCAAGTAGCAGATGGAGACGAACCGGTGATGGGCATTTTCTGATCTTTTTTTTTTTTTTTTGCTAGGGAGGAAGCAGCATTTGGTGCTGGAGTTTTTAGACTAAAAGTTTCAGAATCTCACCCACTTTAAAGGGAACTTTGTTTTCCCTGGGCTGGTCTGGTGAGGATGATAAGGAAGTGAAAATTTGATCGCTCTTTCTTGAGTCCTAGCAGACCAATGCCAGAGTCCCTCCTTAAGCTTGTTCTTTTTCTTTCATGTTCCTGGCAAAAGAAGGTTTGGGAATACTGTTTGTATGTTTCATGTTTGTAAGGTTTTACCTGGAACCTGGATTCATCCCTTTGGGAAGAGATAAGGGGATGTTGTCTCATTGTTTTGTTACAGAGATACAGTTGAGCTAGAGCTGCATAGTGCCCTTGACAGAGCTCACATGTTATTGGTCCCTGTGTCTGCTGGTTGACAGGTGTAACCCATTGGTCCTGGACTGGTCTGGTAGGGCTCAAGGAAAGAAAATTAGCAGATAAAATAAAAATGTATCCTTGCACTCTGTGCACCGTTAAACTGCAGAAGTAATTAGCAGAGGATATGGTGAAAGCAGTTAACATTGCTAGGTTTAAAAAGGGTTTAGACAAGTTTTGGAGGAAAAGTCCATAAACCATTATTAGCCAGATGGACCTGGGTTTGAGCTGGAAGTATTGGTTGATCTTTGAGTTCCTGCCAGGTACTTCTGACCTGGATTGGCCACTATCAGAGAGAAGATACTGGGCTTGATGGACCTTTGATCTGGCACAGTATGTTGGGCTTGATGGACCTTTGATCTGGCACAGTATGGCAGCTCTTATGTTCCTAATACATTCTTCTAGGTCTCTCTCTTTTCTAGTTCAAGAGACCCGCTTTGTAGGCTGTGGTTCTGTTCACACCAAATCCAAATCTGTAATGAAAGGGAAAACACTAATTGTTTTCCTTTTCATAATCATCTCACTGGATTCTAGGTGATTTTCCTATGGATCAGTATTTGTTTGCTGATTTGTAAAGATTTAAATTTGCTTTTCATTTTCACTCAGGTGATTACATCAATAAAAATCATTATTTAATTTTAATGCCTAGGTATGTGTTAGTGTGGTGTTTCACTCATTAGTCAGTGTCATATGTTTCTCTGCTTTATATCCTGGATGACCATCCCTTTTACTGTCTGAGACAGCCAGGCTGGTCCTACTACTTGGCAGGCTTCAAAGGGGGGCAGCAGTGGCGTACCAAGGGGGTGGGGGTGGGGCGGTCCGCCCCGGGTGCACGCTGCTGGGGGGGTGCTGCACCCGGGTGGGGCACATCGGCGATCCGCCCCGGGTGTCATCGAGGGTAGGAACGCCATTGGGGGACAGTGGCACAATTGACAAGAAAGCAGCAGAACAGCAGTAGCAAGCCTTTGAGTATCCCTCACTCATGTCATCCTACTCACAAATAAAAGATCCTTGAGGTGCTGTGGTGGTATGAATAAAAGTTATAATTCCTCACCTGAGGGTGCAAAACCCACCAGACATCCACTATTCCAACCCTCTCTACCAGCCCCTTACATTTTGGCCTATCCCTGGCCCCTGGAACTTTTCATCTTGTTAGACATCAGCAGCTTAGTGATTGGCTGTTCTGCACAGGCTAAGCTGACCGACTGCCTTCCCCCCTATCGAGCTGCTCGCTGCTTTTGTGAGTAGCTCATTTGCATGCGAGTTGCTTTGGGAATCACTCTGTATTTCCAAATCGGTAATTTTTACCGAGGTGGAACTATAGAGCGATTTATAACAGAGACCTCTGTGCACCTTGGCCCAGGAGAAGTAATGGTACTGTCATTGATGGTGCAAGAGGGTCAGCACTATCTGCCCTGTTGGGTCCTGGCATCGCCATCTCATTTAGGTGCATGCTTAAGAGGGCCTGTGGAGCCTGAACCATCCTGCTGTTGCCTGTTAGTCAATCAGGAGGCTAAAACCCAGATGCACAAAACCTAACGAACCAGTAAAGTGGTTTTTATGCTGGTTTAGCAAGCACGGAGTTCAGTGAGACATGCACAAAAGGGTTCTGCGAGCTCTTTCCTGTCACAGTAGCAGCTAATGAAACTTGTATGCAAACTTATTATAGTGAGCTAATTACTAAACAAATGTGCATGCAAAGCGATGCATATAAGCCCATACCTTTACTGAGGAAAATTTAACAGGAGGTCTGGAGCTGCTGCTCTTGACAGTTCATTATAGCAAGTTCTCCAGCGTCACTCCAGCGGTCATCTGCCACTCCCAAGAGGAGAAGGACCCGCAAGGAGAAACAGGATGCACAGCAGGTTTTTTTTTTTTTGGGGAGGGGGGGGGAGGGGGGAAGCTATGCTGGCATTCATACACTCAGCTTCTTTGTGTGTATGACAACCGTATACAAGCACCGCTCTAGTATTTACAGAGCAACCACACTTAGCGATTAGCTGTTCTGTGCATGCTGAGCTGACTGACAGGCTTCCCACCTATGGAGCTGCTCACGGCTTCTGCATGCGAGTTGGGGAATCGCTCTATATTTCCAAATTGGTAATTTTTACTGAGGTGGAAGTACAGATCGATTCTTAGCAGGGACCTTTTGTGCAGCTGGACATCAGTGGGGTGGGGATTTCTCCCGGCAAGAGCAGCAGTAAGACTTTCTGAGAGTCCTGCTGTCAGGGGCAGAAGATCTCTCCAACCACATGTATGTTGGCTCAGTGTATGATGACATTTTCTGAGAGGCTGATTAGGTTCCTAAAATCATGCCTTAGAAGGGAGTAGTCTGAACTATTTTTTTTGGTTATTATAAGAAGAATGAAAATGGAGAAGCAATGTCCATGCGTTCTGTGCAGAAAAGCCTAAACAGCTTTCTGCACAAGTTCTGGGAAAGCAAATCCAGTCTGGTGTCATCACAGCAATGTCACCCCTCAGCTGTGGCTGATTATATCCTGTTCCTCCATGAATAAATTATCGGTGTGTTCGCTGAAACATGGAAGACTACAAGGGTATGAAATTGAACATGATGTATTTTGTTAAACAACTCAAAATAATCAAAGGTAGTACAATAATATTAGGTGCCCTAGGCAAACCTTACGTTGTCCTCCCCCCTCCCCAACAATCCTGATCATCGTAACAGCACCCTTCTTAGAATAAGCAGGGGTAAATGGGCTATTTGACTACTGCACACGCTCTGCATGTAAAAGCACAGGTTGCTAATTCCATTGAGGGGCCAATGCAGAGAGCTACTGCAGGCAGAGACACGCAGTTAACAAGATTTTTGCATGTTACGGCCACAAAAACAACGCAGGAACAGGTTCAGCATGGGAGTCAGCTCGCATGGTAGCCATTAGCGCACGGCATAGTAAAGTGTGTGCTAAGGGGGCTATTAGATAAATTGATATAATAATGCAGAAATTTTTTTGGACAGCAAACGATGTGACAAACACACTACCAGATCTGAGGTGAGTCAGGTGACGTAGAAAAGTACCCCACCTGCCCTCCTAACCAATGAAGCTTTAGAGTGTGGAGGAGGAGGGGGCGGGGTGAGATTGAGACAGATGTTCAGTCTCAAACCCACCCCTGGTACCTTTTTACCGTTCTGGAGGTCTCTAGCAACGAGCGAGCAGCATTTCACACTAGCTGCTTGAGCAAACCACAAGCGCAATCATGTGTATTTTGAAAAGAAGTTAGGTCAGAGGAAAGACTCTAAATTTGTGTGAATTGCTGGCTGCTGGTGACCTCTGGAATTGAAGCTTAAAAACTATGGGGTGAGGGGACATGTTGCAAAAAGGAGGCTAACAAACCAGTTTAGGAGGATAAGCAACGCTGCTCTCTTGCACTGTGCTGTGTTCTGCTGCTGTTGTGCTGCCCCTTTAAAAGGTGAGCGTCCGCCTCTGGCCTATCAGAATAGTTTGCCAGGAGTGATGGCTCTAAGATCGAATAGCCACAGAGCGTGCAGTTGGCGCGCGGTGATTGGTATCTGCTGTGGCTAAAGTAGGAGGAGGGGTGGTATTTTTACTTCCTTTTGTCCGCGGAGGCCTAGTGTGAGGTGAGCGTGTGGTTTAGCTGAGGATGAGTCTCTAGTACTAATATACCGGAACCGTTCCCAGTCCTACTGGGAATGAATGTGCTTCCTGCTTTGCTTTTTCTCCTATATATATTTTTTTTTTCTGCGAGAAGTCAGGCCTATGTGCAGAGCTGGATTAACATTATGTTAGGCCTAGGCCTCTCCGTTTTCTTGCCTCTGGCTCATAGGATATGGCTTTCCTAGCACGTTTCGTCTCCCTAGAAGTAGTGCAGGGAAAGCTGCAGGGTCTACTGTGTGGGACATCTATAAGTTGTGAGTGAGCCTAAGGATTGTAAAGAATGTTTTGCCAAGGGTAGCCTTGCGGTTGGGCTACTGGGCTCAAAACTGGGAAGATGAAAAGTCATTGTCACGCTCTTGCCTTTTATTATAAAGCCCAGATACCAAAAAGATTGATATTAAAGGCTAAAAAATAACTTGTAGACGGTGTTTCTGGGATATAAATCTATAAATATGCAAAATATCAAACAGGTTGATCCTCCCCCACAGAAAATATTTACCTTCCTTTGGTGCCTCGAAAGGGTGTATAGACACAATGAAGGCGGTATTAGAACATTTTCAAAGTAATTTGCCCCCATAACTCAATTGATATCCTAGGTAAAGCTTCTAGATTGACCACTTTCCACTTAATTGTTTAATGGGTATGTTTTTGTAGCAGTTGTCTGATCTAACTAAATTTTTCAAAGTGGAATTCTGTTTGTAGGATTGGAACGTGACTTATAAAGAACAGGCTTAACCACGCCAGTATTTCTCTTTTGCATATATAAGCTTGTAGTTCGAGTTTCTTTTAAAACTCAAAAAGAACAATCAAATTACAAGTGTGTGTATGCATGCAGTAGGGTAATACCAGGACTACATTAGCTTGTGCCTTATGATAGAAATAGTTTGTCATTTGTTCTGGTTGTTTTTGTAACTTTATAGTTCTTGTCTCTTGTAATTTGATGGGTGTGAACTGTTTAGATGTTTGGGTGATACATCAAATGTTGTTAAACTACTGTATAACATATTTCCCATCAGAAAAAGGCACAATACTTTCACTCATGGGACATGCGTACACACACACACACACACACACACACACACATTTCTCTCCTAGCTCCCCTTCCAGGGAACTTCATTCATTGGGTACATATAAGGTCTGTCAGAGATGTGGGTTCTGTAGGATATGTGTTTTACTTGGACCCTTATACTGAGTTGTACCCTGTTTCTTCGCCACCAACTCAGTCTGTTCTTTTTGGCGTGCAGTGCCTATACCAAAATAGTCTTCTGTCTTGTTCTGTCTCTGGTTCTATTTTGATCTAGTCTAAAAGCACCCTCTTGAGGATGTTTTTAACTCAAATTCTTATTCACCAGTTTAATGCCTATATTATTTAAATTATTACCGTAATAAACGAAACTCCAAAATTTTATTTGTCCTGTTTGCCTTGAATATATTGTAAGCTCTGTTGGACAGGTCTTGTGTTTCTGTACAGCACTGCAAATGTATAGTAGTGACAGGAATTAGTAGTATAGTAGTACTGTTGTCTGTTGCTCATGTGCTCAGTGAGTGTGCCTTCTACTAACCCTCCCCCCCCCCCCCCAACAGAAAGAAAACCCTTAAAAAAACAAAACGGTGGTGCTTATATTAAAAATTACAGTTGCAGCCATCTCCTTTACTTAGCTGGCAACAGCCCATTCACACTTTATCCTACATAAGTATTGTCATACTGGGACAAACAGAAGGTCCATCAAGCCCAGCATCCTTTTTTTGATGGTGGCCAATCTAGGTCACAAGTAGCTGGCAAGATCCTAAAACAGTACAATACATTTTATGCTGCTTATTTCTAGAAATAAGCAGTGGATGTTCCCAAGTCCATTTTAATAGTCTAAGAACTTTTCCTTTAGGAAGCCATCCAAACCTTTTTTAAACCCCACTAAGCTAACTGCTTTTACTACATTCACTGGCAACTAATTCCAGAGTAATTGCACGAGTGAAGAAATATTTTCTTGGATTCATTTTAAATTTACTACTTTGTATCTTCATTGCATTCTGCCTAGTCCTAGTATTTTTGGAAAGAGTAAACAAGTGATTCATGTCTACCCGTTCTACTCCACTCATTATTTTATAGACCTGTATCATATCTTCCCTCAACCGTATTTTCTCTAAGCTGAAGAGCCCTAGCTGCTTTAGCCTTTCCTCATAGGGAAGTCGTCCCATCCCCTTTATCATTTTTGTTGCTCTTTTCTGTACCTTTTCTAATTCCACTATCTTTTTGAGATGCAGTGACCAGAATTGAACACAGTATTCAAGCCACAGTCAGATAACACAAAGGCATAATATCCTTAGTTTTGTTTTCCATTTTTTCTATTCAGCACCCCCTTCCAGGACGCTTGCAGCCTCTATTAATTCTTTCCAGGATTGGTGTAGTTGCAGAGTTCAGTCCTTTCTTTTATCTCATCATGTGAATTGACTGGATCCTACCTGTAGTCTCTCTGATTTTTTACTTGGACCTATCCTTTATGGGGTTAGGGTGGTGGAGCTGGGAACATCACTAAGAAGCTAATGGAATTGCTAGTGTGCTAATGACACTGGAAACAGGCTTGCTTATGTGGGGAAAGGATTGTAGAACTGCAGATAAGTCTACAGTACTGAACATTTTCAGATACTCTAGCCATCCTTGCAAAAAATCCAGAGCTGGCAGCCAATGCTTTGAGTCTAATACATTTGACAGTGGGGCATGCCCCCCCTCTCTTGAAAAAAAATGGCACCCTAGGCCTGTGCTTTAATCTTGCTCAGGAACATAGTGTGTAAAAAAAAAAGTCAAGGAGGTTTAATGACAGGAGACAGCATGTCACAAGGCTGAAGGCGTTCCACCCAAGGAGATTTTAATTCTCAATGTAGCTGCTGCCATTTTGGTACACCTAAAACAATGTAATTGATAGTGACAAGCTCCGCCTATTTTTTTCAGCCCGTATAATGGGCCACAGAGGCTCATGACACCTGTCATTAAACCTCCTTGGTAAAAGTGCTGAAGAACTTGTGGGCCTCAACCTGAACTCATTCCCCTGTCTCTTTAATAAAATGGATTGCTGCTTCTCCAAACCACCTTCCCTGCCTCCCATTTTCTAATGGGAGACTGAGCTAGTGTTCCCATGATTGTCTGACCTGCATTATTTAAAGTGTTTGATTAGCTGTGTCTTATCCTGCAGTTACAACTCGTCTTTAAACCCCTTGTGTGGCAATCCTTGGAAGCACCGTCGAGATGCCCAGGGAAGACAGGGCTACGTGGAAGTCAAACTATTTTCTCAAAATCATAGTAAGTGTTGTCAGCTGACACTTTATAAGCTTAAAACTCGTGATACCATGATGCCACACTTATTACCGAAGTGGCTGTTGCCATGACTTGCCAGAACTCGGACATATATTTTGGGCAACCTTATATCTTTACAAGAGATTCCACATAGCAACATTGAGTTATTCATATCCTGATCTGGATTTTCTAGTTGTACCCTGATTCCCAATGCGAAATGTGCCTTTAAAATATGATTAATTTTTTTTTTTTTTGTTGACGTTTGCTGATGCTCTAAAACTGTAACAAACTTTGCCTCGTGGCAGTGCCAACACAGCCCATTCACGGTGAATGGGCTGTGTCGGCACTAGCGCACAGCGGCTACTAGCATGGCTTAGTAAACGGGGGTTTGTGTCTGATGCACAGAGGACTGAACTTTATTGTATAATAGCAGTAAAGATATGCCAGTGCATCAACAAAATCAATTAACAGGGAAATTAGATATATGTATTCACAAATTTTACCTGTTGCACCCAGTTTAATAGAGGCTTTGTCCCATGCATCTTTTTGATATGCATGTTATGATTTTTTTTTTTTTGGTTCTTACTAGTGAATTTTCTTGGCCTCGAAGAAGAGGTGGTCTACCCTGACCTCCAAAGGTCTCAAGCAGGTTTTGATGCTCAGATAATTCATTTGTGTTATTTCTATACATCTTTCCTGAAAAACTATTTTTTATCTTGAAAACCAGACTTTGTGAGGCCTCATAAAGGTTGGGCCATCTAAATTTTAGGTGAGGGGGTCTTTTGAATAGAATTCTAAATTTATTAATTTATTAGGAAAATTAATTAGGAAAAATCTGTTGTATTTTTTTTTTTTTTTTAGCAATTACTGGACGACTATCCAAAGTGTTCATTGTGGGGGCAGATAATGTTGGTTCCAAACAAATGCAGCAGATTCGTATGTCTCTGCGTGGCAAAGCTGTGGTACTGATGGGAAAGAACACTATGATGCGGAAGGCTATCCGTGGCCATTTGGAAAATAATCCTGCTCTAGAAAAGTGAGTGGCCTTTAAATCATGTCTCTTTGCAGAGAAATCACTGCTGTACAGTTGATTGTGGTGCCATCCTTACCTCACACGTCTACTTCCTGCTATAGTCATTTAGGAAAGTTTTTAGTGTCTCCTCAAGAATATTAATTTGGTGCAGTGACCATTTATTTCATTTCTCAGGCTGCTTCCTCACATCCGTGGAAATGTGGGATTTGTCTTTACCAAGGAAGATCTGACAGAAATTAGGGACATGTTGCTGGCCAACAAGGTAAGATACCTGTGCTTTACAGCAGAGTATTGGTGGGTGGGGTAGGGGCTCTTCTCACCAGTCTTTAAAATACTTGACATATGCCTGAAAAGGATTGCACAATGCTACAACACATGTTCAGACCTGATAAGTGTCATTGCTTGTTTTTCCTGTTCAGGTGCCAGCTTCAGCTCGTGCAGGTGCCATTGCTCCTTGCGATGTCACTGTACCTGCCCAAAATACTGGTTTAGGTCCCGAGAAGACTTCCTTCTTTCAGGCTTTAGGCATCACCACCAAGATCTCTAGAGGCACCATTGAAATCCTGGTAAGTGCCAGTTCACACTTCAGCCCTACCATACTAAGGTGCTTGAACTGGTCAACCCATTGAGCCTATGGCAGTTTAACCAGTGAATGTTCAGGGTGAGAACTCTATCAATGTAAACTTGGTTGCTAAATGTCAATTGATTACTGTGGCCACCCTTAAATGATGAAAGCAATATTCAACATTGTTTTTAATTCATGCATTTTAACAACAAAGGAAACAAAATTGGAAAAAGGTTTTACTTATTTCTTAAAGGTCTTGAATAGATGCTTAATAGCTTCTCAGTTTGATCTTTTGAACAGCTTTTTACAGCTGATCGAGGCTTTAGACTTTATTTGATAAGCCTTTATAAAACAAAGAACGTGCTATATGGAGTCAAATGTGGTAAATTACCACTTTTTCCTGTTTTCTAGCACTGGGTAAATGGGAGTATAAATTTTCTATACTTGGCAACCAGCTCCCCCTTCTGAGTTTTTCATGCTGTTTGTCTCTTGTTCTATCGCTGTCCTTTATCTGTCCCAAAATAGTTACTGATTGGATGGTTATGTTATCAGCCATTGTGCAGCATACCCCTCCTATTTTTAATAATGACTTCTTATGCAGCTTATGCCAGTCGTCTTGAAATCTTAATGCAGCTGAAGCATCTGATACTTGCTTTAATTTAACCTGTTTCTTGTGTTCTAGAGTGATGTGCAGCTGATAAAAACTGGAGATAAAGTGGGAGCCAGCGAAGCCACCTTACTTAACATGTTGAACATTTCTCCATTCTCATTCGGATTGATTATCCAGCAGGTATATGATAATGGTAGTATCTACAATCCGGAAGTGCTGGACATCACTGAGGAAACTTTACATCTGCGCTTCCTGGAGGTGAGGAGTGATGGCATATAAGATGAGTGCACGCACTTACTAGTTTGGCAGTGGCCTCTGAGGTGAAGAAGGTGTGGGTAGTACCATTTCCCCTTTAATTTAAACTGTTTATCTGTTAAAACATGGGATTCTGAGTTCATTAATGATAGAAGATAAATGTGAGACTAGATGAGAGAGGGGCCAGTGTGTATTTTACTCTGTAATTGTGTTGGCAGTTGATATAGTAGAAAGTTTAAGATGCAGTGCGTATACAGATAGGTGTGTATTAAGATTTTCATATCTTTTCTGCAGGGTGTTCGGAATGTTGCTAGTGTGTGTCTGCAGATTGGATATCCTACCATTGCATCTGTACCTCATAGCATCATTAATGGCTATAAACGGGTTCTAGCTGTGGCAGTGGAGACAGACTACAGCTTTCCATTGGCTGACAAGGTAAAGCCTGAATTATCATGCAAGGACTAAATAAGCAGGAGTTGTAAAGAAGGACCGAGGACTGGTCAAAAAAAAAAAAAAAAAAAAAATCCAATCCTAGCATGGTTGCAAGTGTAACATAGAAATGGTGGTGTTAAGGCTGGGGAGGGAGAGAATGTCTGCTGCTAGTATGGTTGCTTCTACAGGCCGGTCCCTTGATAGAGGTAGCCTTTGAGCAGCAGGAATTCTCACAGGTGCCCTGGTATGCTCTCTGAATAAAGGGTACTGAAGATGGATGGTGGGACCTAGAATTCATAGCTATTTACACTAAATTCAGTCAGTCCTTGACAGTACAATTTCTGCATGTGATGGATGTATGTGGCTTGCATAGGCTTGAGGAGATGCAGTGGGTGAAGGTGATGGGAAGTGGAGGAATGTGCTATTAGGTGGATGTGAAGAGTGCAGTATCTAGGATGGGAGGTAGTATTGGGTGGGTATGGAGAGATGCAGCATGGGTTGAGGGGATACAGTAGGGGAGGGTGTGAAAGGATGCACTTTTCATGATGGGGAGGTAGTGGATGTATTTGATATTTAGTGGCATGGTGTGAGTAAGCGAGTTGGATTGTAGGGAATGAATGCTGTTGTATGGTATTCCTGCCAAAGTTGTAAATTACCTTTTCTTTTTGTAGGTGAAGGCCTTCCTGGCAGACCCATCTGCCTTTGTGGTTACTGCTCCTGTAACTACATCAGCCACACCTGCTGCAGCTGCACCTCCTAAAGAAGAGGTGAAAGAAGAGTCAGAGGAGTCGGATGAAGACATGGGATTTGGACTGTTTGACTAATCCTGGTTACTGATTGCTACATCAAGCCAATTTTAAGAAATAAAGTGGGCTATCTTCCTTTTTGCCTGTTTCTCTTGGGAAATTTTACTAATTCTGTGTCTTGGTGGGAGAAGAAAAACATAACCAAATAACAAAGCTCTTGAGTGAATGGCTGTATAAGTTGGTTATGGGAGATTATGGATTTATTGAAGAATAATACTTATTGTCCCTACAGTCTGGCCCAGACTGAGTTATGTATTCCTAGTAGTAGGTAGAGAATGATTCCTGAGTGAGCCTATAATTGAGTTGTACAGTTCTTCAGCAAACCAGTATTTATCAGCTCAAGTGTTCTGCACGAATGGTTTATCCATAAGTACATAAATATTGCCATACTGGGAAAGACCAAAGGTCCATCAAGCCCAGCAACCTGTTTCCAACAGTGGCCAATCCAGGTCACAAATACCTGGCAAGATCCCCCAAAAAGTACAAAACATTCTATACTGCTTATCCCAGAAATAGTGGATTTTCCCCAATGGTCTATGGACTTTTAGGAAGCCGTCCAAACCTTTTTAAAACTCCGCTAAGCTAACAGCCTTTACCACATTCTCTTGCAACGAATTCGAGTTTAATTACACGTTCAGTGACGAAAACTTTTCTCCGATTTGATTTAAAATTTACTACATTGTAGCTTTATCTCATGCCCCCCTAGTCCTAGTATTTTTGGAAAGTGTAAACAGACACTTTATCTACCTGTTCCTCTATCATATCTCCTCTTAGCCGCCTTTTCTCCAAGCTGAAGAGCCCTAGCCGTTTTAGCCTTTCATATGGAAGTCGTCCCATCCCCTTTATCATTTTTGTTGCCCTTCTCTGCACCTTTTTCTAATTCCACTATATCTTTTTTTGAGATGCGGTGACCAGAATTTAACACAATATTCGAGGTGCGGTCGCACCATGGAGTGATACAAAGGCATTGTAACATCCTCACTTTTGTTTTCCATTTGTTTCCTAATACCTAACATTCTATTTACTTAGCTGCAGCAGCACACTGAGCAGAAGGTTTCAACATATCAACGATGACACCTAGATCCCTTTCTTGGTCTCTGACTCCTAACGTGGAACCTTGCATGATGTAGCTATAATGCGGGTGCCTCTTCACCACTTGCATCATTTTGCACTTGCGCACATTAAACGTTATCTGCCATTTAGACGCCCAGCCTCATAAGGTCTTCTTGTAATTTTTCACAATCCTGCGATTTAACGACTTTGAATAACTGTGTCATCAGCAAATTTAATTACCTCACTAGTTACTCCCATTTCTGTCATTTATAAATATGTTAAAAAGCAGCGCTCCTACCACAGACCCCTGGGGAACCCCACTAACTACCCTTCTCCATTGAGAATACTGACCATTTAACCCTACTGTCTGTTTTCTATCTTTTAACCAGTTTTTAATCCACAGTAGAACACTACCTCCTATCCCAAGACTCTCCAATTTCCTCTTAGCAGCAGGTGGAGGTAGAGAAAAGACTGAGGTAATAAGATGTAGTGCCCCCTAGTATTTTCTCCACAGTAGGTGATAGGTTTCCTAGCTCTCCCCTTTGCTGGTGATGGTCATACAGGGTAGTGGAGCCTAAGGGCCGCTCCTAGGCTTATGGATTTGTTCCATGCATAGTTGAGCATGGAGTTTGATGCGTAGCCCCCCGTTAGCAATTCGTAGTGCTACTGGCAGTGGCTTCAGGCTTGGTCTTTGGGACCTTGCCCGGCACCCCTGTGGGGTGGACTTCCTCTACTACTACTACTTAACATTTCTAAAGCGCTACTAGGGTTACGCAGCGCTATACATTTTAACATAGGACAGTCCCTGCTCAAGGAGCTTACAATCTAAAGGAAAGGACAAATGTACAGTCAGTCAAATAGGGGCAGTCTGGACTCCTCTGCAACCCCCCTGTGTGTTTCGGTCACCTTGGAAGATCTTGGGCTTGAAACCTGGGTGTGCTCGTGTGTTCTCTGTTGTATGTTCAGAAATCATTGCCATAAGTATAGGCAGTTATTAAAAGATTATCACATGCACACACCAGAACAGGCATCCATCACATTGCAAAAGTAAGCAATAACTTCTACAGAGTACATCCAAAATTAAATGTTTATTAGTTCCAGCTTCCAAAATCCCAGACAACAGATGTACAGATCAGCAGGACCCAAAGCACTAAGAAACAAGTACAGTCAGAAACAATATAGTTTATATCTAATTGTTCAATCACTCTTAGGATTCACCTTTGGGTGTAAAAAGCAAAACCATGTGTATGTAAGGTCTGGATAAACAAATTAAAACAATAAAAGTTTAAAGTAAATGCCCATAATATGTAATATGTGGTAGCAATAATGAAACAATGATGGAATATTCACCTAGACGGGAGCCTGAGCCAACAGATGTATTTTCCACTGAATGTAATTAACTTTCCATATCATCATGCTGATCAATCCATAGACTGGTGGGTTGTGTCCATCTACCAGCAGGTGGAGATAGAGAGCAAACCTTTTGCCTCCCTATATGTGGTCATGTGCTGCTGGAAACTCCTCAGTATGTTCTCTATCTCAGCAGGTGGTGGTCACACACAGCAGCAGCTCTGGCCAGGTCTCCAAGCCTAGTTTTTAGGTTTTGTTGAGTACCTGGGGTTGAGGGCTCTTCTTGAGCAAGTGCAAACCTGGTGGTGCCAGGTCCCTCCTTTTCTCCCCCCGCCCGCTGGCTCCGTTGAAAAAAATAAATAAATTTTTGGACGTCCTTAAGGGCGTTTATTTCAACGTTTATTGCAGCTACTCACTGGGACACCAGTTCGTTACAGCTTGGAGCGAGAAGCAGGTAATTTTTACCTTTTTGTAGCGGGCAGGGGGTTCCCTGATCGGTCTCCACGTGGCCTATGGCGTCGGAGGGCGAGGGCGCAAAGAATCGCTCCCCGGACCGCGTGTGCGCTTCTAGCGGGGATGCGGGGATCTTAAAGTCTGATTCGCCCTTGTTGGGTGTCAGTTTGGAGGCCGGTCAGTGTCCCGGTTTTTCCCGCCATAAATGCCCATCCCCCGCTGCTCGCCTCCGCCATCTTGGCCGGCCACTCTGCTCGGACGGCTTCTTCTTGGGCCGCCCTTGAGGTGGGAGACATTGGGCGACGGCAAAAAAGCGGCCAAAGTTAAGCGCCGTTCTTCCCGCACGGCTCCTTCGCGGAGTGTCGTGCCGGACGCCATTTTGGATGTGCAGCATGTTTCTCCCCCGCTCCTGCGAGCGCCGGTTGAGGGTGCGTCTAGGGCTGTGGCCCAGGCTGCTGAAGTGCACAGTCTGGGGGGTTTCTCCCCCGAGTTCATTTTGCTGCTGCATCAGGCCTTCCTTATGCAAAACGCTGCCCCGGCTCCCTGGTCCGATAAAGGGGTTGAGGCCCCCGGAAGTAAATGCCCTCGGGTGGATTTCCAGGCCTTAGAGGACTCTCCACATTATAATTGAAAGAGAAAAACGCCTAGATTTCGACCCAAATCGGGAGACAGACGTTTATCTCACAAAAACGAATAAATCGGTATAATGGAAAGCCGATTTTGGACGTTTCCAACTGCACTCCATCGCGGAAGCGTACAAAGTTGACGGGGGCGTGTCGGAGGCGTGGCGAAGGTGGAACTGGGCGTGCTTATCGGCCGAGGAGAGATGGGCGCCTTTCGCCGATAATGGGAAAAAAAGTATGCGTTTGTAGCTAGAATTTAGGGCACTTTTCCATATCATCAAGCTGATCAATCCATAGACTGGTGGGTTGTGTCCATCTACCAGCAGGTGGAGATAGAGAGCAAACTTTTGCCTCCCTATATGTGGTCATGTGCTGCCGGAAACTCCTCAGTATGTTCTCTATCTCAGCAGGTGGTGGTCACACACAGCAGCAGCTCTGGCTAGGCCTCCAAGCCTAATTTTTAGGTTTTGTTGAGTGCCTGGGGTTGAGGGCTCTTCTTGAGCAAGTGCAAACCTGGTGGCGCCAGGTCCCTCCTTTTCTCCCCCCTCCCGCTGGCTCCGTTTAAAAAAAAAAAAAAAAAATTTTGAACGTCCTTAAAGGCATTTATTTCGACGTTTATTTAAACGTTTATTGCAGCTACTCACTGGGACACCAGGTCGTTACAGCTCGGAGCGGAAAGCAGGTAATTTTTACCTTTTTATAGCGGGCAGGGGGTTCCCCGATTGATCTCCACGTGGCCTATGGCGTCGGAGGGCGAGGGCGCAAAGAGTCGCTCCCCGGATCGCTTGGGCGCTTCTAGAGGGGATGCGGGGGTCTTGAAGTCTGATTCGCCCTTGTTGGGTGACAGTTTCGTGAACGATGAGTGTCCCGGTCCTTCCTCAGGTGTGGCGGTTTTTCCCGCCATAAACGCCCATCCCCCGCTGCTTGCCTCCGCCATCTTGGCCGGCCACGCGGCTCGGACGGCTTCTTCTTGGGCCGCCCTTGAGGTAGGAGACATTAATGCCATGAACGCCCTTAATTTGGGCGACGGCACAAAAGCGGCTAAGGTTAAGCGCCGTTCTTCCCGCGCGGCTCCTTCGCGGAGTGTCGCGCCGGATGCCATCTTGGATGCGCAGCATGTATCTCCCCCGCTCTTGCGAGCGCCGGTTGAGGGTGCGTCTAGGGCTGTAGCCCAGGCTGCGGAAGTGCACAGTCTGGGGGGTTTCTCCCCCGAGTTTGTTTTGCTGCTGCATCAGGCCTTCCTTATGCAAAACGCTGCCCCTGCTCCCTCGTCTGGTAAAGAGGTTGAGGCCCCCGGAGGTAAACGCCCTCGGGTTGATTCCCAGGCCTTGGAGGACTTTGTCTCCTCCGATGTAGATGAGGGCAGCGTATCTGAGTTCTCCCAACGGTCCTTTGCGGATTCCTTGGAGGAGACTGATCCCCGCTCGGATGGAGCGGATGACCCCTCTGCAGCGCGGCTCTTTAGCTCAGAGGATTTGCCCAACCTGTTGGTGCAGGCCATGGGCATTTTGAAGATTTCCTCTCCGGAGGACGTCTCTCCCTCAGCCCCTGTTGGCTCCGCCATTATGCTGGGGACGAAGCGCCCGCCTAGAACCTTCCACGTGCATGACGCCATGCACACCTTAATTTCGGCTCAATGGGATGTCCCGGAAGCGAGCCTTAAAGTGGCTAGGGCTATGTCCCGCCTCTATCCTTTGCCTGAAAGTGAACGTGAGGCCTATCTGTGGCCTACAGTGGATTCTTTAATCACTGCGGTGACTAAGAAAACGGCATTGCCGGTGGAAGGTGGCACGGCCCTAAAGGACGCCCAAGACAGAAGATTGGAGGCGGCCTTAAGGTTGTCCTTTGAGGCGGCTGCTTTAAGTTTGCAGGCCTCAGTTTGCGGCTCCTATGAGGCCAGGGCGTGCCTGACTATGGTGCAGCGGGCTTCCCCCTCGGATCATTCCTTGAGGGCTGATTGGCCGGCCCTGGAATCGGGCTTAGCCTATTTGGCAGACTTGCTGTATGATGTCTTGAGGGCCTCAGCTAAGGGCATGGCTCAGACAATCTCTGCGCGGCGGTGGCTTTGGCTGAAGCATTGGTCTGCTGACCACGCCTCTAAATCCCGCCTGGCTAGATTGCCTTTTAAAGGCAAGCTGCTCTTTGGGGTCGAGCTGGACAAAATCGTGACCGATCTCGGCATGTCTAAGGGCAAGAAGTTACCAGAGGTCAGGGCTCGGGCTAGTACTCGCCCCGGTACCTCCAGAGGACGGTTTCAGGAAGCCCGTCGGTACCGCCCGGGCAGGTCGGGCTCTTCTGCCCCCTCTTCCTTCAAGAGGAACTTCTCCCCCAAGCAGCATTCCTTTCGCAGAGACCGCCGTCCCGGAGGTGCTCCCTCCGGTCCTCCCCCAGGGTCTCGGACCCAATGACGGGGCCTTGGTCCACGCCCCAGTGCAGATTGGAGGACGGCTGTCCTCGTTTCTGGGCGAGTGGACCACAATAACTTCAGACGCTTGGGTGCTGGAAGTCATCAGAGACGGCTACAAGCTAGAGTTCTGCCGACCCTTAAGAGACGGGTTTGTACTCTCTCCCTGCAAGTCTCCGGTCAAAGCTGTGGCAGTGCAGCAGACCTTGGACAACCTGATCCGCCTGGGTGCGGTCGTTCCGGTGCCAGAAAATCAGCTTGGCAAGGGGCGTTACTCCATTTACTTTGTGGTACCAAAGAAAGGAGGTTCTGTACGGCCTATCCTCGACCTCAAAGGGGTCAATCGGGCCTTGAAAGTTCGGCACTTTCGCATGGAGACTCTCCGCTCTGTTATAGCGGCAGTGAAGGCAGGGGAGTACCTGGCATCCTTGGACATCAAGGAAGCGTACTTGCATATTCCCATCTGGCCTCCTCATCAACGCTTTCTGCGTTTTGCAGTCCTGGGCCGACACTTCCAGTTCAGAGCCCTCCCGTTCGGGTTGGCTACTGCTCCGCGGACCTTCTCCAAAGTAATGGTGGTCATCACGGCCTTCCTGAGGAAGGAAGGAGTACAAGTCCATCCTTATCTGGACGACTGGTTGATCCGAGCCCCCTCTTATGCAGAGTGCGGCAAAGCTGTGAACCGGGTGGTTGCTCTTTTGAGCTCCCTGGGGTGGATCATCAACTGGGAGAAAAGCCAGCTGCGCCCAACTCAGTCCCTGGAGTATCTGGGAGTTCGATTCGACACCCAAGTGGGCAGAGTTTTCCTGCCAGACAATCGGATTGTCAAGCTTCAGGCTCAGGTGGACCAGTTCCTAGTAGCCTCTCCTCTTCGGGCTTGGGACTATGTGCAGCTGTTGGGCTCTATGACGGCCACGATGGAAGTAGTGCCCTGGGCCAGGGCTCATATGAGACCACTACAACACTCTCTGCTGCAGCGCTGGACTCCGATGTCGGAGGATTACGCTGTGCGCCTTCCCTTGGACCCAGCAGTACGCAAGGCGCTGAGCTGGTGGACGCAGACAGACAAGTTGTCTGCAGGAATGCCTCTGGTGACCCCGGAGTGGATTGTCGTCACGACGGACGCCTCTTTGTCGGGCTGGGGAGCCCACTGCTTGGGAAGGACAGCGCAGGGGCTCTGGTCTCCTGCAGAGGCAAAGTGGTCTATCAACCTCCTGGAACTCAGAGCCATTCGGTTGGCGCTTTGGGAGTTCATCCCGGTACTGGCGATGAAGCCTGTACGGGTCCTGTCGGACAATGCCACGGCTGTGGGCTATGTCAACCGCCAGGGAGGTACCAAGAGCGCCCCTCTAGCCAAGGAGGCCATGAATCTATGCCAGTGGGCGGAAGCGAACCTGGAACAGCTGTCAGCGGCCCACATTGCCGGAGTTATGAATGTCAAGGCGGACTTTCTCAGTCGCCATACTTTGGAGCCCGGAGAGTGGCAGCTATCTGCTCAGGCGTTCTTGGACATCACGAAGCGCTGGGGCCAGCCGAGCCTAGATCTGATGGCGTCATCGGCCAATTGCCAAGTGCCGCGCTTTTTCAGCAGAGGACGGGACCCTCGATCCCTGGGAGTAGATGCTCTTCTCCAACAGTGGCCGACACAAGAGCTTCTCTATGTGTTCCCGCCCTGGCCCATGTTGGGCAGGGTGCTAGACCAGGTTGCAAAGCATCCGGGCCGGATAATCCTGGTGGATCCGGATTGGCCCAGACGTCCCTGGTATGCGGACTTGATCAGGCTATCAGTCGACGATCCTCTGCGGCTGCCAGTGGAGCAGGGCCTGTTGCATCAGGGTCCCGTGGTGATGGAGGATCCCTCCCCCTTTGGTCTTACGGCCTGGCTATTGAGCGGCAGCGGCTGAGAAAGAAGGGCTTCTCAGACAAGGTCATCGCCACTATGCTGAGAGCGAGGAAGCGCTCTACTTCTACGGCTTACGCCAGGGTTTGGCGTACCTTTGCAGCGTGGTGTGAAGCAGGCTCACTTTCTCCCTTCACTGCTCCAATTTCTTCAGTGTTGGCGTTCCTGCAAGAAGGTCTGGAGAAAGGCCTGTCGCTCAGTTCCCTTAAAGTCCAGGTAGCGGCTCTGGCTTGCTTCAGGGGCCGCCTGAAGGGTGCTTCCCTGGCTTCGCAGCCAGATGTGGTGCGTTTTCTCAAGGGAGTTAATCACCTGCGCCCTCCTCTGCACTCAGTGGTGCCTGCGTGCAATCTCAACCTGGTGCTAAGAGCCTTGCAGAAGCCGCCTTTTGAACCCTTGTCGAGGGCATCTCTGAAAGACCTGACGTTGAAAGCAGTCTTTTTGGTGGCTATCACTTCAGCCAGAAGAGTTTCCGAGCTCCAGGCACTCTCATGTCGAGATCCTTTTCTGCAGTTCACTGAGGCAGGAGTGACTATTCGCACAGTGCCTTCCTTCCTGCCCAAGATTGTTTCTCGCTTCCATATGAATCAGCAGCTCTGTCTCCCTTCCTTTCGTAGGGAAGACTACCCAGAGGAATACTCTGCTCTCAAATATCTGGATGTGGGACGAGTTATCATCAGATACTTGGAAGTGACCAATGATTTCCGGAAATCGGATCATCTGTTTGTCCTGTTTGCAGGTCCTCGTAAGGGTCTGCAGGCTGCTAAGCCTACAGTGGCAAGATGGGTCAAGGAAGCCATTGCAGCGGCTTATGTGGCCGCAGGGAAGGTGCCGCCTATCCAGCTGAAGGCTCACTCCACTAGAGCTCAGGCGGCCTCGATGGCAGAGGCCGGGTCCGTCTCCTTGGAAGAGATTTGCAAGGCGGCAACTTGGGCATCGGCCCATACCTTCTCCAGGCATTACCGCTTGACTGTGGCTGCTCGGGCGGAGGCTCGGTTTGGAGCTTCAGTGTTGCGGTCAGGGATTTCTATGTCCCGCCCTGGGTGAGTACTGCTTCGGTACATCCCACCAGTCTATGGATTGATCAGCATGATGATGTGGAAGGTAAAATTATGTATCATACCTGATAATTTTCTTTCCATTAATCATAGCTGATCAATCCATAGCCCCTCCCAGATATCTCTACTGGTTATATTCTGTTTGCATTTCAGGTTTAAGTTTAGTCTTCAGTTCCTGTTCAGGAGGACTTCGTGTTCAAGTTTTTTCAATTGGATTCTTCAAGAGTTGAGATGATTTTGTGTTACAGTGAGCTGCTGCATTCCTCTCCCCTCCGTTTTACGGGGCTGGATTGAGACCTAAATTCTGCCGGCGCTCCCTCCCGCTTCGTGTGGCTGTAGGGCAGCTTTGTACCCCTCCCGCTTCGGCGGTGTTAGGGTCAGTCAGCTCCTCCCGCGGTTGCAGGATAAGCCAGATCCCCCTGCATCGGCGGGGTGGTGTCCCTCCCCCGATCCGCGGGGATGAGCTGGACGGATTCCCCTCCCCCACTTGTGTGGGGATGAGCTGGGTTAATTCCCCTCCCCCCTTTCGGCGGTGGTGAGCTGGGCAGAGTGTCCCTTTGTGGATGTAATTCTCTAAGTGCTGAGTCCTGCTGATGGAGCTTTGATATCGACATACTGAGGAGTTTCCGGCAGCACATGACCACATATAGGGAGGCAAAAGGTTTGCTCTTTATCTCCACCTGCTGGTAGATGGACACAACCCACCAGTCTGGATTGATCAGCTATGATTAATGGAAAGAAAATTATCAGGTATGATACATAATTTTACCTTGTATGAACTTGGCTGCAAATAGTGTGGCTGAACTGGACTTCTGCATGAAGGTAGCTTTGCCCTCATTAATTCAATGTCTGTCTTTTAAATAGTAATAAAATATCAAGTTAATTTTTATGTTATTAGGATTTACTGCCTTTTTGAAGGAATTCATGCAACTAGGCAATGTACAGTAAAGGAGCAAGTTCTCACATGCCATCTTTTTTGATCTAGGCACAGCAAAAAAAAAAAAAGATTTTACATGCTCTCAGGTTTCAACCTAATTAATGTTTAATGTCAGATATAGATGTCATAAATAAGTAAATAAATAAATAGCAATTGATTCTCATAACATGATGTATTAATGGCCCTTTACCAGAAGAAAAATCTGTGCATGAATATAACACATGCTAAGGTGTCCCTATAACCAGTCCCTCCAAATGACACACTGACTACGATTTATAACAAATTACTACTAAAGCTATGAAAAGTTATTTCGTTATTATACTTTCTCTGTGTACATCCGTATGCTGCCTTTTTCAAGCTGGCATGTTTGAAAATATAAGTGAGATTAAATAACAGTGCTACCAACAATAAAGAACGACAACCTGGATGTAGCAGCAGCTCATAGGTTCGTTTGCTTTGTTTTGAGTCTATGAGGATGACGGCCGCGCGTGGGATTGGAAACTGAAACTACTTAAGTGGTTTCAACGTGTTGACGTAACTTTTCCTGTTTTATCCAACCTCCTTGGAGACAGCGTACTCTTCTCGGCCACCATTTTTCAAAATGGCGGCACCTGCTCCCCTCCTCTGTACGTCAGGACGCTCCGTTTGGGGTCAGGTGGGTCAGGTGTCGCCATTTTGAAAGATGGCGCCGGTGAAGGAGGATGCCACCTGTACTGTTCCACGCTTCTCGGACCAGGTATAATTTAGGTGCGGGGTGAGATTGTGCCATGATATGAGGCTCATTGGGCCAAGGTCTTATTGGGCTGGGCTGGCGGACTAGGGAGGTCCTGGCCCTGACAATCCGAGAAGTTTTGGCCAAGATCTGGAGGTGTCTCGGACAAGATTAATATGCTCTCCTTTATTTGGAGTCATATAGTAATCTTAGTCTGGGTAAAGTTTTGGGTTTTTTTTTTTTTGGGGGGGGGGGGCGGTTGAGAGCGGGGGCGATCTGGTGAGGACTGAAGTTCCGGTGGTGTTCAGGGCTTGCAGGGCCACTAAAGTTTTTGCTACATGGTGAGATCATGGGGGTGGGGGGTTAGTAGGCCTGGGACGGGCTATTGGGTTAGGGGACTGTTGGGGCCTGTTCACCCACCGTGGAATAGGGTAGTAAAACCAGGTATTCCTGTCTTGCAGTCAGGGCCGAGATATCTATTAAGCAAGACTAGGCTGATGGCTAGGGGAGTAGCAAAGAGTAGATCGTGAGAGCTACATAGTGTCATTGAACACACACACGTATAGCAGAGTTTAATATTTGAAAGGAAGGTTTGGTGGGCCAGATTAGGGATATAAGGCTGAAGGGTTGCCTAGGGTGTCGGATAACTTTGTACTGGCCTTGCTTTCGGTATTTCTCAGCAGTACTGGTTTCCTGGCAAAGTATCAAAGTATGCTGCTTCTTGGCTGCCTTCTTTGCACCCCTTAGTACTATTCTCGCCCTCCTGTGTCAAATGGTAGGGGACAACTGTAGACTGATTGATTGGCTTTGAGTGATTGCCAGTTAGTGCCTTTTTCTACCACCCCTCCACATGTCCATGCCTAGATGTCTTTTAGGACTTGGGGAAAGGAAAAGGGATTTGATATACCACCATTTTGTGGTTACAGTCAAAGCGGTTTACATATTATATACAGGTATTTATTTTGTACCAGAATGTGATGAATTATGTGTACCTAGTTCCCTAAGGTGTAGTTAGACTAGGAAGGAAAATTGGGGTTATCGTCACCATTAGGTAGACTAGGTGATTGCATGGGGAGGGGGGGGCAGCAAGGAGTAGATGTAGCAAAAACACACACACACCTATCAGTGCATGCTTTGACCAACAGAGAAAGTGGGCAACTTAGACCTCCTCCAACCCACACACATATTACATAAATAAGTGAAAGTATACATGTATTTGTGAGAGAAATAAAGATGAAACAAAGTTTATTACTAAAATTGATGTTTTTCAGTTAATTTTTATGGGATCATTCTGGAGGAGTTGGAATGAATGCTGAGTTTATCAGTCTTTTTAGGGGGAGCCTACAGGTCTAAAAAGTAATTGACGAGGGAGGGGTGTGTGCCTGAAGGTTGGCCTATAAGGCTTAATTCTTTTCCTGCATCCCTAAGGGAAAGGTGCTGGGTGTGAATTAATTGAGGGATATGGTATGATCAGCTACCCAGAGGGTGGGGTACAAAAGAAGATAACAAACACTGTCTTTTAACTGACTCCTTGATAATGACAGTTATTATACATATTGGGGGGAATTAAATAAACGGCACGCAAAGTTAGGCGTCAGCATGATCCGCACGAATCTAGTAGTCTGCAAAGGATGTTCTGCGAAACAACCTTTACAGAACTAGCGTAGTACATGTTTTCCACCTTACTTTGGGCGCAAGCATTTACACCTGCCAAAAGGTTATGTAAATGCTGGTGCCTGATTAATGGCAGGCATGTAAGTCGCAGAGTTCTGTAACATTTCCTTACATTCTGGGAATGCCCCTGACCTGACCATACTTTGGAGTTGCACACTATGAAATGTAGGTATGCATGTTATAGAATAGTGAACATAATAACCATACTGGGTCAGACCAATGGTCCATCTATCCCAGTATCCTGTTTCCAGTGGTGGCCAATCCAGGTCACAAGTACTTGACAGAAACCCAAATAGCAACATTGCATGCTGCAGTGGCTTCCCCATGTCTGTCTCAATAGCAGACTATGGATTTTTCCTCCAAGAACGTGTCCAAACCTTTTTTTTAAATACAGATACACTAACAGCTGTTAGTATGACCTCCGACAAAGAGTTCCAGAACTTAACTATTCGTTGCATGAAAAATTATTTCCTCTTATTTGTTTTAACGATATTACCATGTAATTTCATTTAGTGTCTCCTAGTCTTTGTACTTTTTGAAAGAGTAAAAAATCAATTCACTTCTACTCGTTGTACACTCAGGCTTTTGTAGACCTAAATTTTATCCCCCCTCAGCTGTTTCTTTTCTAAGCTGAAGAACCCTGACCTCTTTAGCGTTTCCTCATGAGAGGAGTTCCACCACCTTTATCATTTTGGTTGCTCTTCTTTGAACCTTTTCTAATTCCACTATATCTTTTTGAGATACGGCAACCAGAACTGGACGCAGTACTCAAGGTGAGGTTGCACCATGGAGCAATACAAAGGCATTATATTATTCTCGGTCTTATTTACCCGCCCTTTCCTAATAATTGCTAGCATCTTGTTTGTTTTTTTGGCCGCCGTCGTACACTGAGCAGAAGATGTCAGTGTATTGTACAAAGGACACCTAGATCTTTTGCTGATCCACAAAGTGGACCCTAGCATGAGGTAACTGTGATTCAGATTATTCTTCCCAATGTGCATCACTTTGCCTTTGTTCACATTAACTTTTATCTGCCATTTGGATGCTTAGTCTTCCAATTTCCTAAGTTCTTGCAAAATTTCACAGTCCACATGTGTTTTAACAACCTTGAATAGTTTTGTGTCATCTGCAAATGTAATCACCTCACTCATCGTTCCGATTTCCAGATCACTTATGAATATGTTAAATAGCACCGGTCCCAGTACAGATCCCTGCAGCACTCCACTATTCACCCTCCTCCATTTAGAGAAATGTCCATTTAACCATACCCTCTGTCCAATAACCAATTCCTAATCCACAGAAGAAAATGAGGCATATTTTCAAAGCACTTAGCCTTCCAAAGTTCCATAGGTTTCTATGGAACTTTGGAAGGCTAAGTGCTTTGAAAATGAGCCCCCTTGCTTCCTATCCCATGACTCTTTAATTTTCTCTGGAGTCTCTCATGAGGAACTTTATCAAAAGTTTTCTGAAAATCTAGAAATTACAGTACATCAACTGGCTTACCTTTATTCACGTCTTCAAAGAAATGAAGCAAATTGTTTGAAACCATGCAGTTTTTGTCCCATTAAACCATGTTTTTTATGAGTTCCATAACTGTATTCTTTATAATAGTTTCCACTATTTTACCTGGCACTGACGTCAGGCTTACCAGTCTGTAATTTCGTGGGTCACCCTGGAACCCTTTTTAAAAAGAGGTGTCACATTAACTACCCTCCAGTCTTCAGGTACTGTGGACAACTTTAATGACAGGTTACAGATTACTAACAGCAGATCAGCAATTTCATGTTTGTTCCTTCTGTACTCTTGGATGCGTGCCATCTGGTCCAGGTGATTTGGCTCAGTATAACTTCTAGATTCACATAGATTTCTTTCAGTAACTTCACATCATCACCCTTGAAAACCATTTCTGGTACAGATAGATTTCTTACGTCATCTTCTGTAGGGTATACACAAAAAGTAGCACTTATGAGTTGTCTTGTTGGGCAGACTGGATGGACCATGCAGGTCTTTTTCTGCCGTCATCTACTATGTTACTATGGTCTGTGAAGACTGAAGCAAGAATTCATTCAGTTTCTCCACTATAGCCTTGTCCTTCCTTAGTGCCTCTTTTGCTCCTTTATGGAGTGGAGGAGTAGCCTAGTGGTTGGTGCAGCAGACTCTGATCCTGGGGAACTGGGTTCAATTCCCTCTGCAGCTCCTTGTGACTCTGGCCAAGTCACTTAACCCTCTGCCTTTCTGTGGTTTTTGCAACTACATTTAAAGTGGGTTCAATTCCCACTGCAGCTCCTTGTGACTCTGGGCAATGGAGGGTTAAGTGACTTGCCCAGAGTCACAAGGCACTGTAGTGGGAATCGAACCCGCTTTGAATGTAGTTGCAAAAACCACAGAAAGGCGGTATTTCAAGTCCCATTTTTTTTCCCTTTCCCTAATGGTCCCACTTGATTTCCTTGCAGGCTTTCTGCTTCCAATGTACCTGAAAAAGTTGTTAATGTGAGTTTTTGCCTCTGTGGCAAGTTTCTGTTCATATTCTCTTTTAGCTTTCTTTATCAATGCTTTGCATGTAATTTGCCAGTGCTTATGTTGCTTCTTATTGTCTTCATTTGGGTCCTTTTTCTATTCTTTGAAGGACATTTTTTTTGGCTGCAATAGCTTCTTTCACTTCACCTTTTATGCTGGCTGTCATTTTGTCTCCTTTTCACCTTTGTAAATACGTGGAATGCATGTGGTCTGGGCTTCCAAGATGTTTTTTTTTTTTTTAGACAATGTCCATGCCTGATTTAATGTCCTAACCTTTGCAGCCAATCTTTTTTGCTTCTTTTTATACATTTTCCTCGTTTTATCATAGTCTCCGTTTTGAAAATGAAATGCAGCTACAGCAGATTTCCTTTGCGTCTTGGATTCCAGGGCTCTGTCCTTTCCTGGTTCTCTTCCTACCTCTCCCTCCGCACCTTTAGTGTTCACTCTGGTGGATCCTCTTCTACTTCTATCCCTCTGCCTGTTGGCGTACCTCAGGGTTCTGTTCTTGGTCCCCTCCTCTTTTCTATCTACACTTCTTCCCTTGGTTCATTAATCTCATCCCATGGCTTTTCCTACCATCTCTGCTGATGACTCCCAAATCTACCTTTCTACCCCTGATATCTCACCTTGCATCCAAACCAAAGTTTCAGCGTGCTTGTCTGACATTGCTGTCTGGATGTCTCAACGCCACCTGAAATTAAATATGACCAAAACCGAGCTTCTCATTTCCCCCCCAAAACCCACCTCCCCGCTCCCCCCATTTTCTATTCCTGTTGATGGCTCTCTCATTCTCCCTGTCTCCTCAGCTCGAAACCTTGGGGTCTTCTTTGACTCTTCTCTCTCCTTCTCTGCTCATATCCAGCAGATTGCCAAGACCTGTCGTTTCTTTCTTTACAACATCCGTAAAATCCGCCCCTTTCTTTCCGAGCACTCTACCAAAACCCTCATCCACACCCTTGTCACCTCTCGTTTAGACTACTGCAATCTGCTTCTTGCTGGCCTCCCACTTAGTCACCTCTCCCCTCTCCAGTCGGTTCAAAACTCTACTGCCTGTCTTGTCTTCCGCCAGGGTCGCTTTACTCATACTACCCCTCTCCTCAAGACCCTTCACTGGCTCCCTATCCGTTTTCGCATCCTGTTCAAACTTCTTCTACTAACCTATAAATGTACTCACTCTGCTGCTCCCCAGTATCTCTCCACACTCGTCCTTCCCTACACCCCTTCCCGTGCACTCCGCTCCATGGATAAATCCTTCTTATCTGTTCCCTTCTCCACTACTGCCAACTCCAGACTTCGCGCCTTCTGTCTCGCTGCACCCTACGCCTGGAATAAACTTCCTGAGCCCCTACGTCTTGCCCCATTCTTGGCCACCTTTAAATCTAGACTGAAAGCCCACCTCTTTAACATTGCTTTTGACTCGTAACCACTTGTAACCACTCGCCTCCATCTACCCTCCTCTCTTCCTTCCCGTTCACATTAATTGATTTGATTTGCTTACTTTATTTATTTTTTGTCTATTAGATTGTAAGCTCTTTGAGCAGGGACTGTCTTTCTTCTATGTTTGTGCAGCGCTGCGTACGCCTTGTAGTGTTATAGAAATGCTAAATAGTAGTAGTAGTAGTCTTCCTTCCAGATATCAGGTCAAACTTGATCACGTTATGATCACTGTTTCCCAGTGGACCCAACACCGTTACCTCTTGTACTATACCTTGCACTCCACCAAGGACTAGATCTAAAATGCTTCCCTCTCTTATTGGTTCCTGGACCAGCTGCTCCAAGAAGTAGCTATTTATTACATCTAGGAATGTTATCTCCCTGGCATTCCCAGATGTAACATTTATCCAGTTAATAATGGGGTAATTGAAATCACCACTGTTCATACTGTTGCCCAGTGTGCCAACTTTACTAATTTCTGAAAACATTTCATCTGTCTGTTCAGATGGACGGTAGTACAGCTCTACAAGAATACTCCTTCCCCTCACACATGGAATTTCTATCCATAATGATTCCATGTTGCTATCATGTAGAATGCTTGTTTTGTTTGACTCAATTCCCTCTCTAATATTTTTATTTATTTATTTTTGTTACATTTGTACCCCGCGCTTACCCAATCATGGCAGGCTCAATGCGGCAGGCAATGGAGGGTTAAGTGACTTGCCCAGAGTCACAAGGAGCTACCTGTGCCAGGAATCAAACTCAGTTCCTCAGTTCCCCAGGACCAAAGTCCACCACCCTAACCACTAGGCCACTCCTCCACTACAATATATTGTTCAATCCCTCTCCAATTTGATCCCTTCTATCATTGCAATATAATTTGTACCCTGTTAAGTGTCCCATTGCTTGTCCTCCTTCAACAAGTCTCCGAGATGCCTATTTTATCTACCTCCTCATTTAGATATACACGCTAACTCCCATCTTATTTTTTAGGCTTCTAGCATTTGTACATAGGCTTTTCAGATTGGTTTTTTTTTCCTTGCATCTAGAAGCTGCTTTGAAGTTGACAGGGATAGTTTGCATCCTTTAATCTGTTCTCGCATTAGACTCCTGGCTTTCTTTCACCATTATTGAAACCTTATTGTGATTTCCTAAAGATCCTGTTTCAATAGTATTTTTCAAGGATGCTCCACACTGAACCATGTGCTCCTAGTGCATAGGGAAGATTCATACGTAACTCCTAATTACTACCATTTAAGTATTTTTTTTGTGGAGGAGTAGCCTAATGGTTAGTGCAGTGACCTGAGACCAGAGGAACTATGTGCCTAATTAGCTAATTAGTTTACACAGAACTATACAGAAAGGCATTGGATTGTACTGTGCAGTGTAGATAACTCGAACTTTTAAGAACTCCTTAAGAAAGTAATTTCATAGCTGAAGTTCTCTGTGCTTGCTTTGCTTCTTGCCTTTTAGGAATCTATTGTGTATCCCTCTCCTTTTTCAATTTCTTCACCATTTTTGCTTCCATCATCTATTTTGGGATATTTCTTGGTGGTGTGTTATGACGTTACAGGGTGGTAGAATCAAATCATATCCTCTAGTAGTAAAGTTCTTCTCATTTGAAAAAGGTTTGTTCAGTAATTCCTTTCAAAGTATTTAAAAGGTCTGGATAATATCCCTTTTAGAGGGCAGGAGGGACAGGGTATACATGTTTAGGACTTCCAGTCTCCTCATATGTTTTCTGCTTGAGACCTCATACCATCATACCACTTTTCTCTGTACCAATTCTAGTCTCCTTATGTCCTCAGTGAGATATGGCCTTTAAAACTGAACACAGTGCTTCAAGTGAGGCCTTACCAATGCTTCCTTATGGGAGCCTGGCTTTTATACATCATAGGAAAGAATCGCAGTATAAATCCAGGAGTCCTATAACACAAACCCCCCCCCCCCCCCACATACATTCCTTAAAAATAGAGCAAAGACATTTCCCTTTATAACCTATTATAGCAAGAAAACAAAACTCCCAACCCCCCCCCCCCAAAAAAAAAAAAAAAAAAACCCAAACCAACCCAGTATTCAGACTGTGGTGTCACCTCAAGAACAGCGCAATAGTCTATTTCCAGTTCCAAACACTTTGGGGTCCTTTTATGACATAAGTATTGCCATACTGGGAAAGACCAAAGGTCCATCAAACCCAGCATCCTGTTTCCAACAGTGGCCAATCCAGGTCACAAATACCTGGCAAGATCCCAAAAAAAGTACTAAACATTTTATACTGCTTATCCCAGAAATAGTGGATGTTCCTCAAGTCCATTTAATAACGGTCTATGGACTTTTCCTTTAGGAAGCCGTCCAAAACTTTTTAAAACTCCGCTAAGCTAACCGCCTTTACCACATTGTCTGGCAACAAATTCCAGAGTTTAATTACACGTTGAGTGAAGAAAAATGTTCTCCGATTCGTTTTAAATTTACTACATTGTAGCTTCATCGCATGCCTCCTAGTTCTAGTATTTTTGGAAAGTGTGAACAGACGCTTCACATCTACCTGTTCAGCTCCACTCATTATCATATCTCCCCTCAGCCACCTTTTCTCCAAGCTGAAGAGCCCTAGCCACTTTAGCCTTTCCTCATAGGGAAGTCGTCTCATCCCCTTTATCATTTTTGTTGCCCTTCTCTGCACCTTTTCTAATTCCACTATATCTTTTTTGAGACGCGGCGACCAGAATTGAACACAATATTCGAGGTGCGGTCGCACCATGGAGCGATACATAGGCATTATAACATCCTCATTTTTGTTTTCCATTCCTTTCCTAATAATACCTAACATTCTATTTACTTTCTTAGCCGCAGCAGCACACTGAGCAGAAGGTTTCAACGTATCATCAACGACGATACCTAGATCCCTTTCTTGGTTGGTGTTTCCTAACGTGGAACCTTGCATGACGTAACTATAATTCGGGTTCCTCTTTCCCACATGCATCACTTTGCACTTGCTCACATTAAACGTCATCTGCCATTTAGACGCCAGTCTCTCAGTCTCGTAAGGTCCTCTTGTAATTTTTCACAATCCTCCCGCGATTTAATGACTTTGAATAACTTTGTGTCATCAGCAAATTTAATTACCTCACTAGTTACTCCCATCTCTAGGTCATTTATAAATATGTTAAAAAGCAGCAGTCCCAGCACAGACCCCTGGGGAACCCCACTAACTACCCTTCTCCATTGAGAATACTGACCATTTAACCCTACTCTTTGTATTAAGCTGCAGTAAGTGCTAGCACATTCTTACCGCAGATTAAAATGGCTTCCTATGGGATGTGCTCAGGGGTCCTGTGGTAATTTCCTGATCTGCATATGCAAACTGGGCTAAAAAATATTTTTATTTTATTGTGGAGAGGGCATGTCTTGGGGGGGGGGGGGGGGAGAGTGGGCGATCATGTGCTAATCAGTTTGTACTGAGTGTGTAAACTTCCTTCAAAATAGGTGTCAGTAAGTGCTCACGTGCTAATATTTTTTAACGGCTGTGTGCTAAATGACAACATTAGTGCATGGTTATTAATAGTAAAAATATAAAATCAGCTATTTTATTGCTGTGGTAAAAATGGCCTTAACACCTGGGAAAAATCTATGTATTGGTGCGCTAAGGCCACCTTTTACCGTACCTTAGTAATAGGGCCTCTTTGAAGTACCACAAAACCTTGAAAAAGATACTTGGAACCTCCATAGCAAACTTACCATATCATAACAACCCCACTTATGAAAATACACTTCAAATAGTCAACCAGGTCCTAGAGTATCAATATACTTCTTTTTAGGAAAATACAACAAACCAAACTACTACAAATCCCTTTTTGGAAAATACACACTAGCTGATTGCTTTACCTTTGTCACACAAGCCAAACATGGGCAGTTCCTCACCTAACACAGAATAAGGGACCACAAATTAGAAACAAGCTCTCCGCTTCCCCCATTATAAAAAGCTAGACTTCCCTAGAAAAAGAGAAAAGCATTTTTCCCCCTGTACTTTACAAATACGGTAGAAGAGACAGATATTCCCAAAGTTGGCATATTCTAATTCCTAATTTTCTTTTCTACTCTGGACATTTTATGTTTCTGTTCAGGTGGTGCCATTCTCTTTTTTTCGTACGTGCATTTCTCTTTTCTGTGCTTCTGCACTCATGGCTAGATCTATGTTTAAACTTTTTTATTATCGAAAGGCACAATACAATGCAACTTGGAGGCTTCATACAACAAAGTTCAATTTTCCATTCAGCATTGCAATAACATTATATCTGCTTCATTCACTGAATCTCATTTTTCTGTTCCCCCCCCTCCTCAACCCCCTCCCCACCTTATATCATTATTTGTCCACAATCGTTAAAAGAAAGTCATAACACATTAACAATATAACACAACTTTTGCTTTGGCAAATATACAATTGTTAATCAACCATTGTTATACCGTGATGTAAAATGATCAGCTTATCACACTAATGTAATTCAAATCCTCTTATTCCTCTATCCCCTTCCCTACACCCTCCTCCCACTCTTCCCTATTAATCCCCCCCCCTCACCCCCCTTGACTAACTCAAATTAATATATCCCAATATTGTAGTGATGTATGGTTCTTTTATAAAGTATTAATGACCAAACTTCGGCCTCTCTGTGTCATTTTTTCCAGGTAGCTACCCCATGTTTTAAGAAACCTTATTTTCCTTTTGTATTGTCCTTTAACTTCTTTCGCCTCCCACACTAACAACTGATGCACCCTGTTACGCCAATGCCAGTAAGGTGGTGAACTGGCTACAGTCCAATATTGCATAATACATTTTTTCGCCACCAGACATAACTTTCGATATAATAATGTTTTGTCAGCATTGAGTCTTAAAGGTTCATCCTTCAAATCTAATATCAACTGTCGTGGATTCATGGCTATTCTACTACCCAAAACATGTGACAGGTAAGTAACTATTGTCTCCAATATCTCTGTAGTACTACACACCCCCATATCGCATGGTATAAAGTATTGTCATGTCTATTACATTTCAAACAGAGCGCTGTCTCTATACCCCCTGATTTATATAATTGTACCTGAGTAAAATAAGCTCTGTAAATTATTCGATATGCGCATTCCCTGTAATCTGCGCCCCCAATTATTCTTGGTATATTTTTTATCTGCGCAGTAATATCCCATGATTCCAAATTACAACTCATATCTTTTTCCCATCTCTGTCTAATCGTGGTTGTCTCCTTCAATGGAGCCAGCTCCCACAACTTCCGATGTATCTGGGATATAGATGGGGCATTTTCAGATATCTCATCAAAGAATTTTTTGATTTTGTTGCCCAGTTTACACTGCAATGCTGTTTTATCTAATGTTTGTACATAATGTTTTAAGTTGACAGTGCGCGTATACATCACCCCAGACCTGCTCCCTCTGAGCCAATAGCTGTGACAGTGGCAGTATGTCCCCTCTCTCTCCCAGTACATCAGCTATACAAGTAACACCTGCCTGTGCCCATCTATCAAATGTTTTATTTTCCAACCCGGGCACGAAAGACGGATTCCCCCTAATGTTTAAATACTCAGTTACTCTTGAGTCTCCCCCCAATAGTTCCCCTAAGAATCTCCACGCTGCTCTAAGTGATAATATCAGAACATTTTGTCTAAGTCTGTACGGTATCTCCTTTTTCTGTAAATGTGCTAATGTTATCCCATGATATGGACTATATAACGCTTCCTCCATCTCTAGAGGTGTGTGTTCCTGGGTTTGGTATAGCCAATCTCGTATTTGGCGCAGAAGGCATGCCATATTATAAAACTTTATATTAGGTATTCCCAGGCCCCCTTGCCTCCATCCCCCCAACATATGTTTCAACTGCATCTTAGCCCGTTTTTTTGCCCAGCAGAATCTAGATATCAATCGATATAAGCGCTTAATATCTTTTTGCAATAACACTATGGGCAGTACCTGTAATGTGTATAGCCATCTTGGCAATATCACCATTTTGATAAGACTAATCCTCCCCATCAAAGATAGTGTTAAACTGCCCCATGAATCCAACTGTTGAGTTGTCTGTTCCAACATGTTTGTAACATTTAAAGTATAAAGCTCCTTCAACCTAGCCGGTAGTTGAATCCCTAAATATGTAAAAGACTTGCTCGTACGTTTCAAAGGAAATCCTTCCGGCCAATAGGCCCGAATGTCTAAGTTTATCCCAAGAGCTTCAGATTTGTCTATGTTTAATTTAAAGCCCGAGTAATCTCTATATTCTTGAATTAACTCTAGTAGACTGTACAGGGTCTCCTTCGGTTTTGTAATAACCATCATTAGGTCATCCGCAAACGCGGCAAGCTTAAATTCCTGATTTTTAAGTTGTACCCCAGGAATCGCCGCACAATCATATATGTCTCTAATTAAGGGGTCCAACTGTAGTGCAAAAAGTAGAGGTGAGAGCGGACATCCCTGTCTAGTACCTCTACTAATCTGAATCTCCTCCGATATATTCCCATTCACCATCACCTGTGCTCTAGGTTGGTGATACAATGCCCTGATCGCCTGTACAAATCCACCCTGAAATCCATATCTTTCCAGCACAGAATACAGGAAGGGCCACTCCACTCTATCAAATGCTTTCTCAGCATCGAAGCTTATCATTAATGCTTGTGCCTGGGAGTGGCCCAAACCTTCTAATGCTGCCAGAATACTCCTCAAATTCTTGGAAACTGATCTACCCTGTACAAACCCCACCAGAGCTGTGTGGATAAGATGAGGTAGCACTCGCCCCAGTCTATTTGCTAGAATTTTTGCAAATAATTTTGCTTCCTGGTTAATTAATGAAATAGGTCTATAGGAGGTTACCAGTTTTTCATCTCTTTTAGGCTTAGGAAACACAACTATCCTAGCCAAATTTAATTGGTCTGGCATCCTACCATTCTCCATCCATTCATTAAACACCTTGACCAGTGTTGGGACCACCGAGTCCCCCATCAATTTATAAAATTCTGCTTTATACCCATCCGGGCCCGGGGCCTTGCCCATTTTACTTTGCGTTATTACCCATGTCACCTCATCAGCATTAATCTTTGCATTTAATTGAGTACTATCCCCATCTTGTAGATTAGGGGTCTGAACCCCATCTAAAAATAGCTCTCCCGGAAGTCCTTCTTGTTCCGACGCCTTATAAAGGCTTTGGTAATATGTCTGGAACGCTGATCTAATCTCTTTATTAGTGTGGAGATAATTCCCCTCTTTATTTTTAATAGCTGTTACATTTTAGATGAATATTTAGATGCTATAAGTCTAGCTAGAAATTTGCCTCCTTTATTTCCATGCTTATATAGCTGAAAGCGATAATAGGCTTGAGATTTCAATTCTCTATCATGTATCAGGGAGTTCAAAGTTGTTTGTAGTTCTATCACCTCTTGTCTAATCTTACTACATGGGGTTAGACCATATTGTCTATTCAACTTAATTAGTCTCTTTTCTAGCCGCACAATTTCCCTATCACGGGCACGTTTATATTGTGACACATAACTATTATCTCCCCTCTTAATACTGCTTTCGCGGCTTCCCAAAAGCTGGTGGAACTGTCTACCGTACCCTCGTTAAAGTGCTTATACTCAGTCCATTTAGCCCGTAAATATTCCCCAAATCGTGGGTCTTTAAACAAGTAGATTGGAAACGTCCAACTATTTAATTCTCTTCCTCCCCTCCTCCTTTCCAGCACATTCTAATCACTGAGTGATCCGATATAACACAAGGTTCTATATGTGCCTCAGTAATATCTGTTAATAAAGTGTGGGAAGCTAGCAAATAGTCAATTCTGGCTGAGGTGCCATGTGCTCTAGATTGATGGGTATATTCTTTGTCTAGTGGATGCAGTGTCCTCCATATCTATGAGCCCGAGTGTTGTGCATAGATCCGGCAGACCTCTGTACTAATCCACCTTAAATCAGCCGGGGGATGTGATCTGTCCATTATAGGGTCCCAAGTCATATTAAAATCACCTCCCAGCAATAAGGGCAATGGTTCCAGTTGAGTGATCTGCCTAAGCAATCTTTTATAAAATTTTAAATCCAATGTATTAGGAGCGTAAATACTACCCAAGATTATTTTTTGTCTATTTATTGTGGCAATGCAGAGTACAAACCGGCCTTCCACATCTTTAATCGTTTTATGCACTTGGACAGCCATACCTTTTCTAAAAAGTATAGCCACCCCCCCTTTCCGGCCCAAGGCCGCCGTTGCCACACAGTCCGCAACCCACCACTTAGCCAATTTGGTGTGCTCAACATCTGACAAGTGCGTTTCTTGTAACAGCGCTATATCTGTTCCAAGACGTTTAAGCTGTCGCAGAATCTTGGAGCGCTTAATAGGGGAGTGTATACCTCCTACATTCCATGAGGCTACCTTAATTGTTTACCCTCCAAAGTCTCGCCAATCTGTATCAAATTCATCTTCTACTTTTGAGAGAGGCCAGCCCAGCCTCCAGCCTCCCTCTCGTAAATTTCGGTCCTCTACAAGTTGTAATAATTTCACTTTTAATACAAATTGAGTTAGTCCCCCCCCCTCCCCTTTCCCAACCCAATGTTCTCCCTCTTCCTGTTCCCTCCCAGTTCCCCCCCTCTACCCCTTCTGTTCCCTAAGGAAATGGGTCACTTCCGACACCTCTTCTCCTCTCTTAATAATAATCTTCTATATGATTACTCATCTCTTGACGTTTCAACATTACAGTTTTGCATTCCTCATCTAACCATATAGGTCTATATATCAATCGTGCTATCACATCCATTCTATCACATATTTCTTTACCGCATTTAAACTTCCTTATCAATTAAATTGTCTATCTTTTCTCTTCAGTATGTCTCATAACAGTTGCTATCTGGGAGATTATCTCCCCTTCTCTATACGATACCTGAAGCATTGATAAACAGTTCACTTTTACTTCTGTCTATGTTTACCAGGTTGACGAGTTATAATGCCTTCTTCAATTATTAAGGTTTACTAAAATAGTCCAGTTTCCAACGACATTTATCAGCCACTGTCTTAGTCTCTATGATCTTCTCCTTGACTATTTGATATAGCCTCATCTTTTAATTTACTCTTCCCGCTGAGTTTCCCCAGTGGGACATATCTTTAGGGTCTATATGCAGACTTTTTATGATTTCTTGGTGCGTCTTTATCCGTAATCAGTCCCCCTACAGATTATTCTCAGTCTCAGATTTTATTGCATCGCATCATATCGCCGCATTATTGTCCATTTTCCATCTGTTGCACAAAAGTTTTGCTGTTTCCACTGAGTCAAATATTTTTATTCCCGAGTGATGATTAATTCTCAATTTCGCCGGGTATAGCAGCGCAAATTTAGCTTTCCGGTTGACGAGTTCAGAACAAATTGGCGAAAACTTTTCCTTTGCGCTGCCACTGCTGCTGAGTAATCTTGAAAACATAGTACTTTGCGATTTCACTGTGCAGTTCTTTCCCATTCCTTAAGGCCTGCAAAATCGCATTTTTATGGGCAAAGTTTAAAATTTGCAAATGACTACACGTGGTCTACCTTCTGCCGTCTGCTTTGGGCCTAGGCGGTGAGCTCGTTCAATTTCAGCGGGCCCAAAGATTCCGGTAATTCAAGTTCCTCTGCCAACCATGTTTCCAAGTATCTGCTTAAGTCTCGATCTCCTTGTCCCTCCGCCAGACCCACCATACGAAGATTATTTCGTCTTGACCTGTTTTCTAAGTCCTCAAGCTTTTCTTCATAAGAGGCAAGTGTTTTTTTCAGCTGGTTTACTTCTGACTCTACCAACGCGATCTTCAGTATCACTGGCTCGCTGTTGGTAAGTCACCATTTCTAGCTGAATTTGATTTACACTGTTATGCAGCGATTCTAACTTAGTGTCTAGTGAGCTGAGTTTTTTCTCCAAAATAGCTTCCAAAGCTTGCGTGACTTCGCCCACTATCTCGGCGGCCCATGCGGATCCAACCGCTGAAGTTGGTAAGTCACCATTTCTAGCTGAATTTGATTTACACTGTTATGCAGCGATTCTAACTTAGTGTCTAGTGAGCTGAGTTTTTTCTCCAAAATAGCTTCCAAAGCTTGCGTGACTTTGCCCACTATCTCGGCGGCCCATGCGGATCCAACCGCTGAAGTTCCCGGGCTCGCCGGCGCCGCCATTTTGTCCTCAGCTTGCCGGTTCTTATCTTTCTCTTTTCTGGTTGATTTGGTCGCCATTAGCTTCTGAATCGATAGTAAGTAAATCCTCTAACGTTTCCCAAAGCTTCCTCTTGCCGATAACAATCAAACAAACGCTTTTAGATTGAGTTTTTCAACTCGATTCTTGAGGAGAAGGCAGGAGCAATTCGACTAGCGTCCGCTCCTGTGCATAGCGTCACGTGACCTTCTCATGGCTAGATTTAATGCCTCATTTTTTCTTCTCACCATCCAGTTCCTGGTCTCCTCTTTTCGCCTTGCTCTATCTTGTCACACAAGCAAAACATAGACAGATCCTCACCTAATACAGAATAAGGGACAACAAATTAGACACAAGCCCTCCGCTTCCCCCACTATAAAAAGCCAGACTTCCGTAGAAAAAGAGAAATAGACATTTTTTTCCTGTGCTCTATAAAATACAGTAGAAGAGATAGATATTCCCAAAGTTGGCATATTCTAATTCCTAATTTTCTTTTCTACTCTGGACATTTATGTTTCTGTTCAGGTGGTGGCAGCCTCTTTCTTCCTCATTTTTTCTTTTTTCCATATCTCTCTCCTGTGCTTCTGCACTGACGGCTAGATTTAATACCTAATTTTTTTCCTGTCACCATCCAGTTCCCGGTCTCCTCTTTTCGCCTTTCTTAACATCTATCTCCTACGCTCTCCTTTTATCCAGTTCTCCCATTGTCTTTCTCTTTTCCTAGTCTCCTATCACCGCTCTTTCACACACTTTGTAGATCATTATTTTTCAGTGCAAGGCCCGGAAGCCAGTGGTGGACCCTTTTTTTTTTTTTTTTTGTATTCTTTGCTATTCTGCCTATCTACACAGACTCAGAACAGAAAGGGGAGAGTTGCTGTGGGGAGGTGGGGGAGAGTGCCGCTTGCTTGAAGTACAAGGTATTTCTCAATAGACAAAAGATAATGCATTTGGAATACAACCTTGAGATACCCTCCAATAAAGTTTGAAGTTGGACTGGTGGGGATGTATGTCATTGATACATACTGGTCGGCAGTGTTGTGAATTGGAAGATATTTGGTGGCTCATCTTCAGCTCATTAGAATTCAAAGTGGCCCTAGCTTAAAAATTAATGACCACTATTGTAGACCCTGGTACTATCCTGTATACTTACCTCTCCCAGCCTTCATTTACCTTCCTCGGACTCTTTCCCTCATTAGTATCATCCCTGTCATATAATCTCTCTTGGGATGTAGCCCCTTTCTTCTTTTTCTTAGCCTTTAACACAGCTTCCCAGTCCCCCTCTTTCAACTCTTCTCCATTTTTTAACATTTATTTATTTATTAGGATTTATTTACCACCTTTTTGAAGGCGTTCACTCAAGGCGGTGTGCAGTAAGAATAGATCAAACATGAGCAATAGGCAATTACAGCAGAAAAAATATTTGAAAACAATACAAAGTATGGCATTGTATACCAGCAATGTCAACACAATAAGTAATAGAACATTATAATTGCTAGTGAAGGGTAAGGCAAAGTTGTAACATATAGATGGGTAAGAAAGTAGGAAGAATTAGAAAGTAAGGTGACTGATTTGAAGAAAGTTGCACATGGAGGAGTAGATAAACATTCTTCACTCTTTCCATAGTCCATTGTCTCTTCATATTAAACATAGAAAAACAAAGGCAGATGAAGACCATATGGCCAATCCAGTCTGCCTAGAAGAAACAGTATGTATTTTAAAAACATTTCTATTCTGATAATTGCAAAGATCCTTAGAAATCCTCAGTAGGAAAAGGTGCTGCTAAATGAAGAGGAAGACCCTTTTTAACTTGCCTTCTTTTGTCTTTCTGGATACTGAAGGTTCAGGAAACTCTGAAGAGGTTTGCAGTGAAGGTGACCACAGCCAGTGTCAAGGAGAGGAAAGAAGTCCTTAATGAACTGCAAAAGTGTGTTGCTGCCAAAGGTAGACTTTTTTTTTCCTCCTCCCTCCCCTATATTCTAGGCAAATGTTTAGGTAAATAAAAGATGGGTGCCACAACATTTTTCTTTAAAGACTCTGAGCATTATTTAGCTTTATTAAAGTATTTTTCTACCTGTCTTCTTTATTGGGTTTCCTTTAACAAATTAATTTTTGATGTGTTAACACTGTACTTCTGTTAAAGGAAAGAAAAAGGTGCCTGCCTTTGAAATAAAGGACAAAAAAAGCTGTGGCAAAATTGGGGTTTTCTACATGTTGATATAATTCCTAATTAACTATGTTTTTTTTTCTCTTGTGAAAGCTCACATTCTTGTCATTTTGCTAGACCAGTGTTTCCCAATTCAGTCCTGGGGTACTCCCTTGCCAGCTGGTTTTCAGGATATCCATAGTGAAGATGCATGAAAGAGATTTGCATATAATGGAGGCAGTATATGCAAATCAATGATGAGTCCAGATGAGTGGGTTAAGTCCCTCAACCAACCAGCAGGCAGAGGCAGAGACCACTGACTGTGATGTTGTCAACACCATAAGAAGTGGTACTGGAAGTTGACAGTATTTGTCTGCCTCCAGCAGATGGAGCAGCAGGATACTAGAAAGAGGCTTGACTCCCAGGGGTGCAGGCTATAGCCTTTTACTCAGAAGTTGAGTCCCTAACTGGACAGAACTCTCAGGAGTTGGTCGACAGATCTTCTCCTGAATGAGCTTGCAGGGCTAGTTCCCTCTGCAGCCCTGAGCCTTAACCCATGACTTTTGGCTTGGTGGCTGAGCTGGCTGGAGTCTCACGGGCCCTGGCCAGTAAAGGAGGAGTTAATATCTTCCTCCTCTTCCCCCTGGACCTCACGATCTATGGGCCTTGGTGCTGGGGAAGGTGGCCCAGGGTGACTCTCCTTGGGCTGAGGGCAGTAGGTATAGTCTATAAGGGGGCCACACCCTCTGTTCTCTCCCATCTCTTCTTTTGTTGGCCAAGCCCAGTGGCTTGAAATCAGGGGTGACTGGGACTCAACTTGCAATCCAAGGGAAGGGATCATAGTTTTTCTCCGTGGACAAGCACACCATATTCTCAAATGTGGGTGACGACATGCACATTGCCCAGTGTGGAGCATAAAACTAATATTGCTTTAAGAGCTTTCACAACATCCCCACCGTGCATGCACGAGTGCCTTCCTGATGGCCACGAGAGTGCGGGACTAGCAGTCTCTTCTCATCCGGTGGGAGGAGAGGGGGCGGAAACAGTTTGTGCGGGGATCGTGAGGGGATGGAAACAGTTTGTGCGGGAATCCCATGAAAGTGTACGCTGCACTTGCCCTAGCCTCTCACCTACCGTGTACCAAGTTCTTTGATTGCTGTCTCCTCCATGCTTTTAATAGTACAGATGTGGACAGTCTCCATTAAGGAGGCAGTAGGGACACAAATGGTGACAGAATTCAAAAACGTGTGGGATATGCACAGAGGATCTGTTTAGAAAATGGAAGTTATAAAAAACCTAAACTTAAACGGCTGCACGTGTGTAGATATGTCGAGTGATGCTTAGATGGCGCCTCCGGCTGTGATGAACTAGGGCCGATACTAGGCAGACTGTATGGTCTGTGTCTCATATATGGCAATCTGGTTTAGAATGGGCTGGAAGGGCTTAGACATCAACTTCAGTGGCGGGAACATGGGTACAGCACTGAACACAGTTTTTTATGGTCTGTGTCACACAAATGAGAAAACAAATAGGCTACAGCGGGCTTCGACAGCATCTTCAGCAGTTGGAACATAAAGATAGGGCTTGGCGGACTTCTGTGGTCCCAGAAACACCAAAGAAGGACCATAATCAAGTATATAGTATCACATTCCTTGTTGATTTAATCATGAATTGATAATGAGTGTGACTATTGGGCACACTGGATGGACCGTTCAGGTTTTATCTGCTGTCACTATGTTACTATTAATCCTCTCTTCTTCCAGGCTGATGCGCAGGACCTCAGCTCTAACATAGGCACGAACATGGGATGCCACCTGACTACTGGCGTGTGCATGTGGCGACCTCATAACACAAAGTGCCAGTGAATCAGAGACAAATCTTAGATGTGCACACCAGAGAGTTCCAAGTTCCGTTCCTTCCTTGCCTGCAGTACTGTGGTTTGAACCCAGAGAGAGAGATTGAGAGAGCCTACTGGAATTTTTTTTATGTACCATTAAATTCTTGCGGGACTGGGTGGGGACAGGTTAAATTTTTGCGGGCATGGGCAAGATTCCAGTGGAGATGGGTAAGATTTCTGTCCCCGTGCAACTCTCTAATCCAAAGCATTGCTTGCTGAAAGTGCAAGCCAAGTATCCAAGCAGAAACCTTTCCACTCACAAGGCAAGATCAGTCTCTGCTCTTCTGGGCTACCTTTGCTTCTGGGTCTTAGCAGATTCTTTTCTCTCTCAGCGTGAAATTACTTTTCTGGACCCCCTTTTCTGGACCATCCCAAATAAGTCCAGGGGGTTTCAGTTCTCCCCTCCAGGTGCTGAGAGCCACTGGGTCTAGTTTCCCTTCTCTTCGGGTTTTAAATTAGTCAAAACTCCCAGATGTTTAATGTATGCAGATTAGCATTCAAGTAAGGTTTCATGCCCTAAGTTTCTCTCAAGATGTTGAAGTCCTCTCCACTGCCTTTCAGGAATGGTTTAGTCTTCCCCTGCCACTCCCACATATCCTTTGCCACAGGACAACCACCATCCCAAGCAGGGTCCCAGGGGTTTATCCTAAGTATGGTTGTATAGGCTAAACCCAAATGGTCTTCCTATACTTAGCTGTAGGTACTTTCTGTAATCCAGGGGACTGATTTCCCAGTAACTGAATGTTTACCCGTCACATACCTCCCCCCTTTTTAGGCTGTCGCCTTCCCAGGAAAAATAAATCTGCATTAGTATGGGCCTTCCCTGCTCTAATCCGTATCTCAGAATTGTACCCTGCAGGGCCAAAATACCATTGGGTAAGTCTGACATTGATGTTTCTCATCTGGCCGAGCCATTTCAAAGGGGCATGGTCAAAATGCCTCCCTATGAAGTAATAATTGAGGGATTCCTCAGCCCGCTATACATCCAAACATTATTCCTCAGTTGTGGCATAGTGTTGTTCGGCCTCTGTCAACTTTCTACTTGAGTACGACATGGGGTGCTCATCTATCTTTTGCTTAACACAGCCCCTAAGCTCACTCCTGAGGTGTCTGTTTGTAAGATGAATTCTCAACTAAAATGTACATTCTGGAGGACGGGGTCCTTACACAAGGCTTCCTTCAAACGGGCAAAGGCCCAGTCATCCACCTTATCTCACTTCAGTTTATTGGATTGTGAAGTTTTCAACATCCTGGTTAAATCTGCGGCTAACTCCGCAAACCAGGGTATGAATTTCCTATAGTATCCCACTAGTGGGTCCTTAGCTGTCTCTTAGTTTTGGGTACTAGTATGGTTTGGATAGCCTCCACTTTGAAGGGCATGGGCTTTACTTGCCCCCCCCCCCCCCCCCCCCCACACACACACACACAGTGGCCATACATATAGTAAATGACGGCAGATAAGACCTGAATGGTCCATCCAGTCTGCCCAACAAGATAAACTCATTCTACATGGTATGTGATACTTTATACCAGAGTTTGATTTGCCTTAGCCATATACTGCCCTCTGTCTGCCCTGGTACACACTTTTTCGGGTTAACCATGAAATCTGCCTGCCTAAGCAAATTACAGACTGCCCTACCTGTGCTAGATGCTCTTCCCATGTGATAGAGAAGACTACCACATCATCTAGATAGGCCCGAGCATAGGCCTGGTATGGTTTAAGTACTTGATTAATTACTCATTTTGAAACAATGGGGGCCCCATGGAGACCGAAGGACAACACTGTGAATGGATTATAAATCTGATGAGTCATGAAAAATCGTCTTTTCCTGTGACCCCTTCTTCAATGGATTTGCCAGTATCCCTTTTTAAATAATAGTGGGCTCCCCCAGCTGTTCTATCAAATCATCCACCCGAGGCATCAGTTAAGCATCAAAACAGGACACACTGTTGACCCCTCTACAAGTCCACACAAAACTTGGTGCTTCCGTCGTGCTTAGATACTAATATAGTGGGGCTAGCCCACTCTGGTAGACTCCTCGATTACCCCCCACTTGTATTATCTCCTGTACCTCCCTCTCACTTCTTTCTACTTGGCCTGGGGCAAGCGATACGGCTTCTGCCTTATTATCTTGCCAGGTTGGGTTATGGGACGATGGATCCTGACTTGTGTATGACCCGGCAATGGAGGAAAAACACATCCTGGAACCTATGAACTAAAGCCTGAAGTTGCACTTTTTGGGATGGCTGGAGCGATTCTTTAATCTTTACGGAATGCTCTTCCTCACTTTCCCTGGGTCTGGTCCCAAATCCTTACCTTCTTCATCAACTATGTCCACTGTTAACCATTCCCTTTCCACCCAGGATTTCAACAGGTTGACATGGTAATCTGAGTTTTCCCTTGCCTTGGTTAAACTTCATACGTTCAGGAGCCTACTCGTTGGGTTATTAGAAAGGGGCCTTTCCTCTGTGCCAATAACTTTCTGAGGTGGGAAGGAGTACAGAAGGGAAGAGAAATGGGACTTGATATACCACCTTTCTGTGGTTTTTGCAACTACATTCAAGGCAGTTTACATATTATATACAGCTACTTATTTGTACCTGGGCAATGGAGGGTTTAAGTGACTTGGCCGGAGTTACAAGGAGCTGCAGTGGGAATCGAACCCAGTTCCCCAGGATCAAAGTCCACTGTACTAATCACTAGACTACTCCTCCACTCTATCGCCTGCTTAAACTCCATTCCTGTGCCTTGTCATAGTACCCCTTCTGTTTTTGTTGGGCCTGGATTGGGTTATTTTTAGTTATCCCCCTTCCTATATCAATTTTTTTCTTCAACTACATATATCAGGTACTGATATATCTCAGGGTCTTTTCCCACCCAGGCATCCTTAACCACATCCAGCAAGTTTTTGGGCTGTCACCCATACATCAATTCAAAGGGGGAGAACCCCATCAATGCCTGGGACACCTCCGATATGCAAATAAAACATAAGGTAGGACTTCATTCCACACATCGATGGCCATCCCCCCCACAATTTTTAATCTTATGGAAAAGGGTCTGGTTAAAACGTTCCACCAGACCATCCGTTTGAGGATGGTAGGTGGTGGTTCTTACTTGTCTTATACCAAACAACTGGAAGATTACTTCCAAGGTTTGGGACAGAAACTTGGTACCTCTATTGGTCAACACTTCCCTGGGGAATGAAATTAAGTAGCACACTAAAAAAACAAATGAGAGAGATTTTAAGTCATTGTGTAATCAAGCTCTGGAATTTGTTGCTGTTGGATGTGGTAAAAACAATGTAGTTGGGTTTAAAAAAGGTTTGGATAAAGTTCTTGACGAAAAGCCTATAAACTGTTAAAGTTGTAGATATGAAGTCGGGGGGGGGGGGGGGGGGTTGGTTTCGGTGGGGGGGTTAGTTGGTTGGTTATGGGGGGGTTGGGGGTATGAGGGTATTTGATCACAAACACCAAAAAATGTGAGGTATAGTTTGTAATCATAGCTGCATTGAGTCTGTTTTTGTATGTTCTTATAGCATGGCAGAGTGTATGCTCTAGGGTACTCTGTGTTTATCTTGAATGGCATTTTGCATTTACTCTTATGTTTTACCTGCTGTTGTATTGTCTTTTCAATGCCTAATAAAGACTTAAAAAAAAAAGGTGTAGATATGAGAAATCTACTCTCGGATCCTGCTTGGAACTTGTAAGCTGGATTGGTAACTCCTGAAAACAATATACTGGGGTTGATGGATCCTTGATATGGCAGGTCTTATTTTCTTCTAGTCATACCTTAGTTTAGTTTATTTATAGTATTTCTATACTGCCCTTTGGTTTGAACAGCACAGTGGTTTACAATACAAATCCCACTCCAGTCTGGCTTTCTTTCCTTCACACTGTACTTGCTTCTTATTCTCTCTGTCTCCTTTCTTCCCTCTTTTTCTCTTCCCTGCTATTTAGTTTCTTCTGTTCCTCTCTTTCCTCTGACTGTATCCTTTATCACGATTGTTACTGGCCTCACAGAGTGGCAAGATGTGGGAAGGTAGGGTGGCAGGCAGTTGAAGAGAAACTGAATAGAAAGTCAGAAAGCAAAATCACTTTGAGCTATGTTTGCCATATTAGGAACTTTGGAGATAGGATTGTAAAACTGAGAAAATAGATGGAGGAGAGAAGAGAAAAAGCAGAAATGCTAAACCAGTACTTAGTGTCGAACACTCTGGCAATTGTACTTTCCATTCTTTTAATCTTTTTTTTTTGTTGTGCTGGAGGTCTATAGATCTCACTAATGGAGTAGCCTAGTGGTTTGTGCAGTGGACTTTGATCCTGAGGAACTGAGTTGATTCCCACTGCAGCTCCTTGTGACTCTGGGCAAGTCACTTAACCCTCCATTGCCCCTGTACAAAATAAGGACCTGAACATATGTAAACCGCTGTTAATGTAGTTGCAAAAACCTCAGAAAGGCGGTATATCAAGTCCCATTTCCCTTTCCCTAACGTGACTAGTGTCCTGTTTTGGCGCTTGGTTTAATACTCTGTGTGTTTTCTCCAGAAACAAGTAGGGAAATGCAGAGTCACTTCATGGTGACGTTGTGATGCATCCTGTGTGTCAAAGTTCTTCTCTATCTATGTAACCCTTTTGGCTTACTGGCCAAATGTGGGCATGTAGCTCCCTCAGTTTTCTTTCTACCGCTCCTGTACAGTTGCAACTCTCTCTTCTCTCGCTACAGCACACTTTGGCCAATTTCCTCCAACCCAATTCCCTGGACGTTTTTGGCTGACCAAAAAATTAAAACCCACAAATGCAGAAGGACAGCTTTGATACTTTGTTCAGGTGTCCTCACCCTGCACTAACTGCATGGCAGCCACCAACACCCCAATTGCCACAGAAACTCCTTCTCTCTCCTCCCAGGACCCTGTTCCAACACCGCTGGGGGAGATGAACTTCAGCACGGACAACTTCCTGGTGTTCTCACTGTCCTGGATGAACCACTCGTTCCAGTGGCAGCCGTATCAATGGTTGCTCATGGCCGCTGCTTTGCTAACCAATGTTCCCCCCCCACCCCGTACTCCTTCCTCCATTGGCAGGGGCAGGGCAGGAAAGCTGAATGTTCTTTCAGATATACCCAAGATCTGGATTGATTGTCTGACTAACGTTTGCTCTCAGATTTTCAGATATATTCCCGAGATCTGATTGATTGACTGATGTTGCTTTCTGTTTCTTTCAGATATACCTGAGATTGCTATTAAGGGTCTTTGTAAATTATTTTGCCTGACTCTGCATCGGTATAGGTGAGTGTCCAGGATATAGAGGCTCTGCAAATCTGTGCTTTAGGGAATGTGGGATGAAGTGGGGGCTGTGGCTTGCTTTTGTTCATGTATGAGAATTGTTCATATGTGGTTTCTAGGGCATCTGCTGTAGATTGATACATAAATTGTTAAATAGCAACTGCATCATTATATACACGTTGCCTTACTGGAAGTCCTGTTCCTAGAGGTCCAATTTTATGAAAGTTAAGACTAATGTTTTTGATAAAGATTGGAAATAAGTGAAGTAATTTTTATTCGAACAAAGTTATAAATTCATGTTTATTTTAGCAGAGTAAATGTGACCAAATATGATATGTTTGGGGGCAGTGGAGAGGGGAGTTTGCTTCTGGTTGGGGTTCATATGGTATTGTGGAGGGAGATGGGTTGGATGAGTGACACTGTTCTGAGTTTTCACTTGATGGTATTCTAATGAAGTCTGTTTCGTATTTTGGGGTGAAGTAGTTTTTATACTTCTAATTGATACTTAAACGTTGTAAAGACGCATTCCTTGTCATCAAGCAGATGAAGCCATTACGTATGGGTTATGTCCATCACCAGCAGGGGAGATAGAGAGCACTCAAACTTTCACAGTGCCCTCTTGGCCAGCTAGCTCCACTGCCTCTTCAGTATTCTCTATCTCCCTTAGCAGGGTGGCTGCAGCTTGTTCGAGCTCCAGAAAAATCTGCCGGGAGGTGGTTCCTGGCTTGCCAGTTGTTAACCGGGGTGTTGGAGGCTATAGCAGCTTCACTTTAAAGGCACATAGGTTAGCCCTTTCCCTGCCTTACCCATACCTCTGTGGATGTGGACATATTGCCTGTCCTTACCACCAACAGTGGATGGAGGCATATAGGTTTGCCCTTTCCCTGCCTTTCCACTCATCTGAGCCTCCGGAGTCTTCAATACCTCTGCTTTCCTCACAGCTTAAAAAAAAAAAAAAAAAAAAGTCGCGTCACGTTTTTAAACGCAGAGACGCTGGAACAGAGGTTTTTGACCTGATTTTCAGCAGGATCGTAGTTGTACACTAGATCCTTTGAGGTAAGAGTGTTTTCCAACTCCTCCTGGGTGGGCCCGCGATCGGGGCGATTTTGGGGCGAAACCGCCATTTTGGATTTTACCACCATTTTTCGGCGATGGCTGCAGACAATGTAAAGCGCTGTTCCACTTGTGGCAAGCGCAAATCAGCAGCAGGGCTCTGTAAATCTTGCTGTATTGGCGTAGGAGCCGGCCTGAGCATGGCGAGCGATGTTTCTTCCTGCTCTGAGCTGGCAGCGGGCGCTATTTTGCTTACACCGCATGGCGCGGCCTCCGTGGACAAGGAGAGACCTGAGCCGGGGTGGGGCACCTCGAGATGAGGTTATTTCAGGAGTGGCTAGCACCGGACAGGATTTGGGTGCCCAGGGTGAGATTTTCTCCCTGGATTTTGTGCTTTTGCTGCATAAAGCATACATGATGAAAAGAGCCCTTCCTCAAGGGTCGCCTGAGGCTCCTCTGATTGCCCCCCCCCCCCCCCCCCGATGGATTCTGGCCTGGGACTGCCCAGTGAGGCTTTTTTTCCCGGATGCTTGGCCTAAAGATAAGCGCAGAAGGGGTTAATTCCCCTTCAGATTGTGGTGTACCTTTTTCCCCCCGTGGTTGGGGTGTGAGGATTCGGAGAACTCTGACAGACGTTCTTGGTCTGAGGAACCAGAGTCAGGTGCGGATTTACCACAGGCTCTGGATGATCCCTCCGCGGTGAGGATTTTCCACCGTGATGAGCTGCCAGCGCTTATTTCAGATACCCTGCAGGCCCTCTCGATTGAAGATCCTGACAGTGGCATGGCCTCCTCGGGTAATCCCAGGATGGCTAGTACCAAGAAAGCTGCTCGGGCCTTCCCTTTGCATGACTCCATCCTAGAGCTTGTTTCGGCTCAGTGGGCTGACACCGAGGGACCTTTGAGAGTTTCCAGGGCTATGGGGCAGTTATACCCTCTGCGTGAAGGACATATGGCTCGTTTTCAAATGCCTACAGTGGATGCCCTAGTCACTGCGGTGACAAAGAGAACTACCCTCCCTGTTGAAGGAGGTGTTGCCCTGAAGGATGTTCAAGACCGTAGGCTGGAAACAGCGTTGAAACGGTCCTTTGAAATTGCAGGTCTCACTGTTCGGGCGTCTGCATGCAGCTGTTATGCTGTGAGAGCCTGCCTAGCTTGGCTGCAACAGGCAGTGGCTCAGCCCGGAGATGGAGCGGAGCCCTTCTTGGATGTGGCTCCGCGGAATGGAGGTGGCCTTGTCCTTTCTGGCTGATGCCCTTTATGACCTTGTCAGAGGTTCGGCTAAACAAATGGCAGTAGCAGTGGCGGCTCGCCGTCGTCTGTGGCTACGACACTGGGCAGCGGACATGGCCTCTAAGCAAGGTTGGTGAAGTTGCCTTTTCAAGGACTTCTCCTATTTGGTGCGGAGTTAGAGAAAATTGTGAAAGGCCTGGGTGATCCAAAACCCCAGCGCTGCCCGAAGATAGGCAGAGGCCTTCCTCTAAGGGCCAGGCGGTCCACTCCTCGTACAGACCTCGCTTCCGTGAAGCTAGAAGGTACCGCCCGGGGTGTTCTGCTGGGTTCACTTCACGTGCCCGTGGTCAGCAGAGGAACTCCTTTCGCTCGGACAAGCGTTCCGCAGCCGGTGGCTCAAGACCAGGAGTTCAGGGGCGACCCCCTCAATGATGGTGCGCCGGCCCTCTCCTCGATGCCTGTCATCGTAGGACGGCTTTCCCTCTTTGTCGAGGAGTGGGCCAAGATTTCCTCAGATCAGTGGGTTCTGGACCTGATCAGAGATGGATACAGAATAGAATTCAACGCCCCAGTAAGAGACGTGTTTGTGGAGTCCCGATGCGGTTCTGCCGTCAAACGGGCGGCGGTGGAGGAGACTTTACAAGGTCTGATTCAGTTAGGGGCAGTGACCCCGGTGCCTCCCGCCGAGCAAGGCTGCGGCCGATACTCCATCTACTTTGTGGTGCCGCGAAAAGGTGGGTCCTTTCGCCCTATTCTGGACTTAAAAGAAGTGAACAAGTCCCTGAGAGTGCGGCATTTCCACATGAAATCCCTGCGCTCCGTCATTGCGGCGGTTCAGCCAGGAGAGTTTCTCACGTCTCTAGACCTGAAAGAAGCTTACTTGCACATACCGATTTGGCCCGCACCAGAAGTTTCTGAGGTTTGCGGTGTTGGGAAAACATTTCCAGTTCAGGGCCTTGCCTTTTGGCCTCGCCACAGCTCCTCGAACCTTTTCGAAGGTAATGGTGGTAGTAGCTGCTTTTCTCAGGCGAGAAGGTATCAGGGTTCACCCGTACCTAGACGACTGGCTCATCAGAGCAGACTCTGCATCAGAGAGCTTACAAGCTACAGCCAGAGTGGTCTCAGTACTGCAATCTCTAGGCTGGGTCGTCAATATGGCCAAAAGTCACCTGTCCCCTTCACAATCTCTAGAGTTTTTGGGGGCCAGGTTCGACACAGTCTCGGGCTATGTGTTCCTACCCGAGCTAAGGTGGTGCAAGCTTCAGAATCAGGTCCGTCTGCTCCTGAGGATACCCCGCCCGCGAGCTTGGGACATTGTCCAGCTGCTGGGATCGATGACAGCCACGATGGAAGTGGTACCCTGGGCGAGAGCGCACCTGAGACCTCTACAGTATTCCTACTCCGGAGATGGTCTCCTATTTCTCAGGATTACCAATGCAGACTTACTTGGCTCCCTGCGGCCTGTCTCAGCATGGAGTGGTGGCTCTCGGACAGCATGCTGCGGCGAGGAATGCTGCTGACGCTCCCCATTTGGTGCCTAGTGATAACAGATGCCAGCCTGAAGGGCTGGGGCGCACACTGCAAGGAGAAGCATGCCCAGGGTCTATGGACACCCGAGGAGTCGGAGTGGTCCATCAATCGCCTAGAGTTGAAAGCGGTGTTTCAGGCGCTTCTGGCCTTTCAAGTGACCCTGGAAGGATTGGCTGTCAGAGTGATGTCGGACAACACGACAACGGTGGCCTATATAAATCGACAAGGCGGAACAAGGTGCAGAGCACTAGCCGCGCAGGCCGAACTGATTTGCCACTGGGCCGAGCTGCATCTTCAGTGTCTGTCGGCAGCTCATATTGCAGGTCAGAGCAATGTGCAGGCCGATTATCTGAGCAGGCATCAGATCGATCCAGCAGAATGGAATCTGGCAGACGAAGTATTCCTGCAGATCTGTGCCAAATGGGGCAAGCCCGTGATGGATCTAATGGCGACAAGTGCCAATACCAAAGTCCCGTGCTTCTTCAGCAGACGGAGAGATCCTCGCTCGGCGGGGTTGGATGCCTTGGCTCAACCCTGGCCTCCGGGTCTACTTTATGTGTTACCCCATGGCCCTTGATAGGGCGCCTGCTCTTGCGGATTCGGCTGCACCCAGGAGAAGTGGTCCTCATCGCCCCAGATTGGCCAAGGAGACCTTGGTATGCAGACCTCCGACAGATGCTCCTGGAGGCTCCTCTGCCGTTACCTCTGGTACCGAACCTGTTGACTCAGGGACCGGTAGCCATGGAGGACGCCGGCCGCTTTGGTCTTACGGCATGGCTATTGAGAGGGCGCAATTGAGGGATAAAGGTTATTCCAATAAAGTTATTTCCACTCTCCTGCAAGCCCGCAAGCGGTCCACTTCCGTGGCTTATGCCAGGATTTGGTGCCTGTTTGAGTCTTGGTGTGCTTCCAGAGCCATTGTTCCAATGCGGGCTCCTGTCTCGCCGATTCTGGACTTTTTGCAGGAAGGTGTACAAAAAGGCTTGGCCTATAATTCCCTGCGGGTGCAGGGGGCAGCGTTGGCCTCCCTTCGTGGTAAGGTGGAAGGCGTGTCTTTGGCTGCTCACCCAGATGTGGCACGGTTTCTTAGAGGGGTGCTTTGGCTCCGACCTCCAGTGCGAGCACCCTGTCCAGCTTGGAACCTGGGGCTAGTTTTGAAAACCCTGCAGGCATCTCCTTTTGAGCCGCTTCGGCGAGCATCGGAGAAAGACTTGACACTGAAGGCCGTTTTTCTGGTGGCCATTACCTCGGCGAGACGGGTGTCAGAGCTCCAGGCGCTGTCCTGTAGAGACCCATTTCTGCAATTTTCAGAGTCCGGAGTCACGGTTCGGACCGTGACTTCCTTTATGCCTAAGGTGGTTTCAGCCTTTCACTTAAAGCAGCCTATTTTCTTGCCCTCTTTTTCAGAGGAAGAGTTTCCAGAATCTTTTGGGCAGCTGCACCTTTTGGATGTGTGCAGGACTCTGCTGCAGTATCTGCGAGTTACTAACTCTTTCAGGACTTCTGATCATCTGTTTGTTTTGCTATCCGGTTCTCGCAGAGGGTCTCCAGCGTCTAAAGCCACTATTGCCCGCTGGCTCAAAGAAACTATCTTTTCAGCTTATCTGCTGGCCGGCAGGGTTCCGCCTGTAGCCTTTAAGGCACATTCTACTAGAGCGATTTCTTCCTCTTGGGCTGAAACTGGAGCACTCTCTCTTCAAGAGATATGCAGTGCAGCAACATGGGCTTCTAAGCTCTCCTTTGCCCGACATTACAGGCTGGATGTGGCTGCCAGGAGGGATGCGTGTTTTGGTGCACAAGTGCTAGCGCGTGGTGTGGCTTGTTCCCACCCTATCTAGGGATTGCTTTGTTACATCCCATACGTAATGGCTTCATCTGCTTGATGACAAGGAAGGGAAAATTAGGTTCTTACCTTGGCAATTTTCTTTCCTTTAGTCATAGCAGATGAAGCCATGAGCCCTCCCTGTATGATTGTCTGTATGCTGTGAATCTGTTTTTCAGGTTCTGTTCTAATTTCCTGAAGTTCCTTCCTTGGGAGAAAGTTGGAAAACAATCTTCAGGATTCATGTTCAGTTTAAATTTTTGGAGGATGTGTTGATTCTCTCCAGGAGGCGCGTGTGTTCCCCTCCAGTTCTATAAATAGGAGGATGAGTTCATTCCCTCCAGTGTGTTGGGAGGATGTGTGATTCTCTCCAGGAGGCGCGTGTGTTCGCCTCCAGTTCTATAAATATAGGAGGATGAGTTCATTCCCTCCAGGAGGATGTGCATTCCCTCCTTTATGAATTCATGCCCTTGTGATGGGCCATCGTTCGCTGTGAGGAAAGCTCTTGTGATTCCCATTGCGGTTTGCCATACTGCTTTGGAAGCTTCAAATACTGAAGAGGCAGTGGAGCTAGCTGGCCAAGAGGGCACTGTGAAAGTTTGAGTGCTCTCTATCTCCCCTGCTGGTTGATGGACATAACCCATACGTAATGGCTTCATCTGCTATGACTACAGGAAAGAAAATTACCAAGGTAAGAACCTAATTTTCCCTTCTTGGGGTTTGATGCATTATTTTTTTTGAGGACTTTGAATGGTCCTAGAAGCTGTAGTGGGTGGCATATAAGTATTAAATCACTTTCCTTATCACCCTCACCAAATCAGTTCAAAACCAATGGATCATGCCCATCAACCAGCAGACAGAGACCAGTCACCTGTGAGCTCTGCCTTATAAAGGGCACTGTGCAGCTTTACTCAACGGTATTCTCTGTCTCTACATAAGTACATAAGTATTGCCGCACTGGGACAGACCAAAGGTCCATCAAGCCCAGCATCCTGTTTCCAACAGTGGCCAATCCAGATCACAGATACCTGGCAAGATCCAAAAAATGTTCAATACATTTTATGCTGCTTATCCCAGAAATAGCTCAAAAAACAAAGTAGTAAAGATAAATAGATCGGATCACTCAATGAATGTGTTCAAGGGAAGTCTCATACTGTCGCTTCGAATAACTGGCTGGACTGTCAGTTGCATGCGACTATTTTAATCATAGACGACCCCCTACCATCCATTTATGATTTTTTCTTTTCTTTTTTGTCCTTAATGTGCTCAAAAATAAACCCAAAATAATTGCAAAAAACTCAAACAATTGAGTGACCACCTTCAAATCAGTGGAAGTCTTCTTAAATAAGTGTATACATATACATCAAGGAATAGTTAGAGCTCCTGGAACTGCTCAAGGCATATACACACAGATAAGTGGTTTGAAAGTTTCCTTGATGTATATGTATACGCTTATTTAAGAAGACTTCCACTGATTTGAAGGTGGTCACTCAATTGTTTGAGTTTTTTGTGATTATTTTGGGATTATTTTTGAGCACATTAAGGACAAAAAAGAAAAGAAAAAATCATAAATGGATGGTAGGGGGTCGTCTATGATTACAAAAGTCACATGCAACTGACAGTCCAGCCAGTTATTCGAAGCGACAGTATGAGACTTCCCTTGAACACATTCATTGAGTGATCCGATCTATTTATCTCTACTACTTTGTTTTTTGAGCTGTTTACACACGTAAAGTAGAGTGTGATTTAGAAGTTTTGCAGTATCCCAGAAATAAGCAATGGATTTTCCCCAAGTCATTTTAATAATGGTCTATGGACGTTTCCGTTAGGAAGCCAGCCTAACCTTTTTTAAACCCTGCTAAGCTAACCGCCTTTACCACATTCTCTGGCAACGAATTCCAGAGTTTAATTACACGTTGAGTGAAGAAAGATTTTCTCTGATTCTTTTAAATTTACTACTTTGTAGCTTCATCGCATGCCCCCTAGTCTTAGTATTTTTGGAAAGAGTAAACAAATGATTCACGTCTACCTGTTCCACGTCTCTAGCAGATGGTGATCTGTTCAGGAGTGGCTGGCTCCTGGGTCAGTTGAATAGAAGGTGACTGGTTGAGTGTGGAGAACAAGGAGAAATCCAGAGTCTAGTGAAGCCACAAATAGGGATATTTGGAAGAGTTGGGGGTCTCTCCTCCTCCCTTCCCTGATTTGAGCCAATAATCCCTCATTTCTTTACATCTCCCTCCCTCCGTAGGACCAAAGGGTAAAATAACAAAATATACTTCATCAAGAAGTATCGAGGTAAAGTAGAAGAGACAGGTGGAAAGAATTGCAGAAGGAAGAGGATCAAACCAATAAGCAGTGACTGCTGTTGGGGCAGGAGGTAGCAGCTGAAAGTAGCTTGGGTGGACAACCAATGTGTTTAATTGGAAACTTAGGTGTGCTGGGAACAGAATGAAGGCTCAAATTGCAGTTCTGCAGTGCTGTCCCTGGTACAAAATAAGTACCTGAATATATGTAAACCGCTTTGAATGTAGTTGCAAAAACCTCAGAAAGGCGGTATATTTATTATTATTATTTATTATTTTATTTATTGCATTTGTATCCCACATTATCCCACCTCTTTGCAGGCTCAATGTGGCTTACAATATATCGTGGATAGTGGAAATGAAGGAGAGTAGACATTTAGTGTTACAGAAGTTTATTGGGTTGCATGGTAATGGAGAGCATGATAGTGATATAGTATCAAGTCCCATTTCCCTTTCAAATCGTTTGTTCAGGCAGAGAGCGGTGGTGCTTTTTCTCCGAGGACAAGCAGGCTGCTTGTTCTCACGACTGGGTTGACGTCCACGGCAGCCCCCACCAACTGGAACAAAACTTCGCGCGCGGCCCCGCATGCAGGGCACGCCCACCGCGCGCGGCCGTCTTCCCGCCCGTGCGCGACCGTTCCCGCTCAGTCTTTTCTTTTCCACGCTGGAGAGAGCCATGTTCGTGTCTCTCGATGCAAGTCCCGGAAACCGGATCGCGCCCTAGCCGTGAATTTTCTTCTTCGTTTCTTTTTTCGTTTGTTTTTCTTTTATTCTGTTTTCTTTTCAAAAAAAAAAAAAAAAAAGAAAAACTTTGTTCCCCCCCCCCCTCGTAAGTCTAGCGGGGGGCGCCTCGTTGCGGCCTTGTGGCCGCGCGGTCGATTTCTTTTCGGGTATGCTTTTTACCGCCACCATCGACGACTTTGACTTCGCTGATGCGATTTTTCCGTCGATGTCCTCGAAGGTCCCGAGTGGATTTAAGAAGTGTGGTCGGTGCGGCCGGCATATCTCGCAGACCGACACTCACGCTTGATGCCTCCAGTGCCTCGGGCCGGAGCACGATACCAAGACGTGCACCTTGTGTTTCGGTTTACGTAAATGGACACAGGTGGCGAGGCAAGTTCTGTGGGACCGTCTTTTTGGAACTTGCGCCGGCCCTTCGACGTCGACTTCGACGGCATCGATGTCGACGGCCGGATCTTCATTACCGATGTCCACGTAATCGGCACCGACCCCAGGAGCACAGGTTCCGTTGGCCCGCCGGTCTTCCGGAGATGGAAGGGGTGAGCAGCCGCGCGGGCAATCGGCCCCGGTCACTCCCTCTACCCAGGGCCATCGGGACCGAACCCTGTCGGACCCGATCCCTCGAGGCCGAGGGGGATGTACCTCCTCCTCTTTGGTACCGCCGAGCGCCGATGACGGGCACCGGAAGAAGGCTAAAAAGCACCGTCATCGGTCGCCTACGGCGAATGTGGCTACCAGCTCCGGCTCCAGAGATTACTCGACGCCGAGGAAGCGGCAGCGCCGGGAGGAGCGGTCCCCCTCGGTGGTAGAGGTATCGCTGCGTCAGGGCATGGGCACTTCGGTGCCGTCTCCTGGACCTGAGCAGATTCTGGCACCGGCATCTCCACCGGCCCCCTCGCCTTTCCCGACAGCGGGCCTTGACGAGTGCCTCCGAGCCATCCTTCCGGGGATCCTGGAAGGGCTGATGCGCCAGACTGTGCCAGCGGCGCCGTTGATGGCGGCGCCGGTGTGCTGTAGCCCGGTGCCGAGGCCTTCGACGCCGACGCAGCTTGCGGCGCCGGTCTCGACCGCCACACAGGTGGAGTCCCCGTCGACGTCGATGGAGGGAGCTTCATCCCCGCCGGCGCGGGAGTCCACCGCTCGACGCCGCCACCGAGGACTCGGTGCCTCGAAGTCGAGCCGGGCCCGGTTGAGGTCTGAGCTACAGGAGCTCATGTCCGACACCGAGGAAGAGGCCTCTTGGGGGGAGGAGGAGGACCCCAGATATTTCTCCTCAGAGGAGTCTGTGGGCCTTCCCTCCGACCCCACTCCTTCACCGGAGAGGAAGCTCTCGCCACCTGAGAGCCTCTCCTTTGCCTCCTTTGTTAGGGATATGTCTATCTGCATTCCCTTTCCCGTGGTCTCTGTGGATGAGCCGAGGGCCGAGATGCTCGAGGTCCTCGACTATCCATCACCACCTAGAGAGTCCTCCACGGTGCCGTTGCACAATGTCCTCAAAGAGACACTGCTTCGGAACTGGTTGAGATCTTTATCTAATCCCACCATCCCCAAGAAAGCGGAGTCCCAATACAGGATCCACTCAGACCCAGAGTTAATGCAGCCCCAATTGCCTCATGACTCGGCGGTCGTGGACTCTGCTCTCAAGAGGGCACGGAGTTCGAGGGATACCGCTTCGGCACCCCCGGGGCGGGAGTCTCGCACTCTGGACTCGTTTGGGAGGAAGGCCTACCAATCTTCAATGCTCGTGACCCGCATCCAATCCAACCAGCTTTACACGAGCATACACATGTGGAACAATGTGAAGCAACTGGCGGACCTGGTCGACAAGCTCCCCCCGGAGCAGTCCAGGCCTTTTCAGGAGGTGGTCAGGCAGCTGAAAGCGTGCAGAAAGTTCCTGTCCAGGGGTATTTATGACACCTGTGATGTGGCATCTCGAGCTGCGGCCCAAGGTATAGTGATGCGCAGACTCTCATGGCTGCGTGCCTCTGACCTGGACAACTGCACCCAGCAGCGGCTGGCTGATGTCCCTTGCCGGGGGGATAATATTTTCGGCGAGAAGGTCGAGCAGTTGGTGGACCAACTACATCAGCGGGAAACCGCCCTCGACAAGCTCTCCCACCGGGCCCCTTCAGCATCCACCTCTGCAGGTGGACGTTTTTCCCGGGCCCGGCAGGCTGCGCCCTACGCCTACAACAAGCATAGGTACACCCAGCCGGCCCGAAGGCCTCATCAGGCACAGGGACAGTCCCAGCGCGCTCGTTCCCGTCAACAGCGTGCGCCTAAGCAGCCCCCTGCGCCTCCACAGCAAAAACCGGGGACGGGTTTTTGACTGGATCCATGGGAACATAGCTGCCATCAAAGTGTTCGTACCGGACGATCTGCCAGTCGGGGGGAGGTTGAAAGTTTTTCACCAAAGGTGGCCTCTGATAACCTCCGACCAGTGGGTTCTCCAAATAGTGTGGTGCGGATACGCCCTGAATTTGGCCTCCACTCCACCAAATTGTCCTCCGGGAGCCCAATCCTTCAGCTCCCATCACAAGCAGGTACTTGCAGAGGAACTCTCCGCCCTTCTCAGCGCCAATGCGGTCGAGCCCGTGCCACCCGGGCAGGAAGGACAGGGATTCTATTCCAGGTACTTCCTTGTGGAAAAGAAAACAGGGGGGATGCGCCCCATCCTAGACCTGAGAGACCTGAACAAATACCTGGTCAAAGAGAAGTTCTGGATGCTTTCCTTGGGCACCCTTCTACCAATGATTCAGAAAGACGATTGGCTATGTTCCCTGGATTTAAAGGATGCATACACTCGCATTCCAATACCACCAGCTCACAGACAGTATCTCAGATTCCGTTTGGGAACACAGCACTTTCAGTACTGTGTGCTGCCCTTTGGGCTCGCCTCTGCCCCAGGAGTGTTCACAAAGTGCCTCGTGGTGGTGGCGGCGTACTTGCGCAAGCTGGGAGTGCACATGTTCCCGTATCTCGACGATTGGCTGGTCAAGAACACCTCAGAGGCAGGAGCCCTTCGGTCCATGCAGTGCACTATCCACATTCTGGAGCTGCTGGGGTTTGTGCTAAATTATCCGAAGTCCCATCTCCAGCCAGTCCAATCTCTGGAATTCATAGGAGCGCTGCTGAATTCTCAGACGGTGCAGAACCTTCTGTCCCTTGCTTCCCAGACCAGAGCATCTCAGCAGGTCACGGCTCGGCACATGTTGAGACTCCTCGGTCACATGGCCTCCACAGTTCATGTGACTCCCATGGCTCGCCTTCACATGAGACCTGCTCAATGGACCCTAGCTTCCCAGTGGTGTCAAGCCACCGGGAATCTAGAAGATGTCATCCGCCTCTCCATCAGTTGCCGCAATTCACTGCACTGGTGGACCATTCGGACCAATTTGACCCTGGGACGTCCATTCCAAATTCCACAGCCCACGAAAGTGCTGACGACGGATGCATCTCGCCTGGGGTGGGGAGCTCATGTCGATGGGCTTCACACTCAGGGACTGTGGTCTCTCCAGGAACAGGATCTTCAGATCAACCTCCTGGAGCTCCGAGCGGTCTGGAACGCACTGAAGGCCTTCAGAGATCGGCTGTCCTGTCAAATTATCCAAATTCGGACAGACAATCCGGTTGCAATGTATTACATCAACAAGCAGGGGGGCACCGGATCTCGCCCCCTGTGTCAGGAAGCCGTCGGGATGTGGCGTTGGGCCTGCCAGTTCGGCATGCTTCTCCAAGCCACATACCTGGCAGGCGTAAACAACAGTCTGGCCGACAGACTGAGCAGAGTCATGCAACCGCACGAGTGGTCGCTCCATTCCAGAGTGGTACGCAAGATCTTCCGAGAGTGGGGCACTCCCTCGGTGGACCTTTTCGCCTCTCAGACCAACCACAAGCTGCCTCTGTTCTGTTCCAGGCTACAGGCACACGGCAGACTAGCGTCGGATGCCTTTCTCCTCCATTGGGGGACCGGCCTCCTGTATGCTTATCCTCCCATACCTTTGGTGGGGAAGACCTTACTGAAGCTCAAGCAAGACCACGGCACCATGATTCTGATAGCGCCTTTTTGGCCCCGTCAGATCTGGTTCCCTCTACTTCTGGAGTTGTCCTCTGAAGAACCGTGGAGATTGGAGTGTTTTCCGACTCTCATTTCGCAGAACGGCGGAGCGCTTCTGCACCCCAACCTTCAGTCCCTGGCTCTCATGGCCTGGATGTTGAGGGCGTAGACTTTGCTTCATTGGGTCTCTCGGAGGGTGTCTCCCGCGTCTTGCTTGCCTCTAGGAAGGATTCCACTAAAAAGAGTTACTTTTTCAAGTGGAGGAGGTTTGCCATTTGGTGTGAGAGCAAGGCCCTAGAACCTCGTTCTTGTTACACAGAACCTGCTTGAATACCTTCTGCACTTATCAGAGTCTGGCCTCAAGACCAACTCAGTAAGGAATGACCTTAGTGCGATTAGTGCTTACCATCATCGTGTAGAGGGTAAAGCCATCTCTGGAGAGCCTTTAGTTGTTCGATTCATGAGAGGCTTGCTTTTGTCAAAGCCCCCTGTCAAGCCTCCTGCAGTGTCATGGGATCTCAACGTCGTCCTCACCCAGCTGATGAAACCTCCTTTTGAGCCACTGAATTCCTGCCATCTGAAGTACTTGACCTGGAAGGTCATTTTCTTGGTGGCAGTTACTTCAGCTCGTAGAGTCAGTGAGCTTCAAGCCCTGGTAGCTCATGCTCCTTATACAAAATTTCATCATAATAGGGTAGTACTCCGCACTCACCCCAAGTTTCTGCCAAAGGTGGTGTCGGAGTTCCATCTTAACCAGTCAGTTGTCTTGCCAACATTCTTTCCCAGACCTCATACCCGCCCTGCTGAACGTCAGTTGCACACATTGGACTGCAAGCGAGCTTTGGCCTTCTATCTGGAGCGGACACAGCCCCACAGACAGTCCGCCCAATTGTTTATTTTCTTTGACCCCAATAGGAAGGGGGTCGCTGTTGGGAAATGCACCATCTCCAATTGGCTAGCAGATTGCATTTCCTTCACTTACGCCCAGGCTGGGCTGACTCTTGAGGGTCATGTCACGGCTCATAGTGTCAGAGCCATGGCAGCGTCGGTGGCCCACTTGAAGTCAGCCACTATCGAAGAGATTTGCAAAGCTGCGACGTGGTCATCTGTCCACACATTCACATCACATTACTGCCTACAGCAGGATACCCGAAGCGACAGTCAGTTCGGGCAGTCGGTGCTGCAGAATCTGTTTGGGGTTTAAATCCAACTCCACCCTCCAGGACCCGAATTTATTCTGGTCAGGCTGCACTCTCAGTTAGTTGTTCTTCGTAGGTCAATTTCTGTTATACCCTCGCCGTTGCGAGGTTCAATTGACCTGGGTTCTTGTTTTGAGTGAGCCTGAGAGCTAGGGATACCCCAGTCGTGAGAACAAGCAGCCTGCTTGTCCTCGGAGAAAGCGAATGATACATACCTGTAGCAGGTGTTCTCCGAGGACAGCAGGCTGATTGTTCTCACCTACCCTCCCTCCTCCCCTTTGGAGTTGCGTTTTACTCATTAATTTGCTTGTCATTCAACTGAGCGAGAACGGTCCCGCACGGGTGGGAAGACGGCCGCGCATGCGCGGTGGATGTGCCCTGCGTGCGAGACCGCCCGCGAAGTTTTGTTCCGGTTGGTGGGGGCTGCCGTGGACGTCAACCCAGTCGTGAGAACAATCAGCCTGCTGTCCTTGGAGAACACCTGCTACAGGTATGTATCATTCACTTTCTCGCAGTGGCAAATAGAGGCCCTGTTGGAATGCACCAAATGCTGTTCTACTGCAGTAGCTACCAGGGCTGTGTGGCTCTTGACGCAACAGAACAGGGTAGTTAGGTCATTGCAGGGTGGGGGAGGGGGCTGGTGCTAGATTGTCTAGAGGGTGCAGAATGGCCCATGGTCTTGGAGGGGACAGTTGGCACTATTGCTTTTTAGACACGCCTTTCATTCACTGAAAGCATGGGAATGGTGGCCATCTTGGCTTTTGTTTTTCAAATTTCTTTATCAGTGGCTTCTCCAGCACTTTTATTGGAGTGAGAGCTGGTAGATTTAGGGTTAGCTTTAGGGGTACAGGTCAGATCTCATGGCAATGGGGGATCCATTTTCCCCAGAACTTGTTTTTCTCCTTCACAGAACCTATATGTTTAGGAAGACTTATGGTGCACCGCAAAACCTACAGAGACACCTGGGACTAGGGGTTTAGAGGAAACCAGGCAGTTCAGACAGACAAGGCTGTATCCATTGGAAGACTGGAAGGTTTGTGGAGTCATCTGAGTGGGGCAGGGCCCCTAGAGGGGCTTTATTGTTTGACATCCCCCCCCCCCCCAACAGGAAAGAGAGCTCCTAGTGAGAGAGAGATGATCTTAAGGTGGTATAACTCTTCCTCAAGAAAGAACTGCTATCCATTATTTCTTGAATCTTGGAGGCATTGAAAATTTTTGAAGCCCTGGCCCGGGAATCAGCTTCCTGGATAGGATCAAGCTCAGTTTCAGCAAACTGGGAGACTGTGGAAGCTGAGCTTAGGGTTGGATAAGGTCTACCCTTCAGTTCCAGAAGAGAAGGGAGAGGTTGAAGCAGCCCAGGGTTTATGTTTTGGGGTTGGCGGTTACAGAAAACTACCAACCTGGTTGAAGGTGGTACTACCTTGAAGGATGTGGTGGGTGATAAGGTGGAGACCATGTTTAAACATAGTAACATTCGAGGTGTCAACATTAGGGCTCTGGATGGTAGTCTGTAGTGCCAGTGACTCTAGAGCAAGAGTGTTCAAACTCGGCCCTCACCCTGTCGGGTTTTCAGCTTTTTCTATAATGAATATGCATGAGATCTATTTGCATACAGTGGAGGCAGTTCATGCAAATAGATCTCAGGCTTATTCGTTAGGAAATCCTGAAAACCTGACTGGGTTGTGGCCTTCAATGACAGAGGTGTGGACACCCCTGCTCTAGAACTTGTCTGCTTTATATGCAGCAGTCTCTGTAGGATGACCTTGGTGGTACTTGGGAGTACACACTTATTGAGTCAAGCTTGGCCTAAGTGGTGGAGGATCTTGTAGAATCTCATTAAGATATTGACTAGGAGCATGGTGGTCCTGGTCTTGGTGAGGTGCCTTTTCTGTCTCTGGAATTGGTTATGATCACACAAAGTTTAAGCACTGCTCTGTACATAAGTACATAAGTAATGCCATACTGGGAAAAGACCAAAGGTCCATCGAGCCCAGCATCCTGTCCCCGACAGCGGCCAATCCAGGTCAAGGGCACCTGGCAAGCTACCCAAACGTACAAACATTTTATACATGTTATTCCCGAAATTGTGGATTTTTCCCAAGTCCATTTAGTAGCGGTCTACACTAATAACATTTTTATAAACCTCTTCCCCAAGGTGGTGTAAAGGTTGTGATGTACTGCAACATCTTGTCCACTGTATATCAAACTACAAATACAGAGAAAGCCTCCACTTATCTGTAGTGGTAAAACATTTCTATATGTCCACCATCAACATTATCGTCATGGATTTATAAATAGGGAGGAAAAACCCTGCAACCACACACTTTTCCACCAGTGCTGTGAGTAGCAGGGGGTGTCTTCTTATATGGTTGGCCTAGGGCAGCTCAGGTTGCAGCCATCTTGTTTTGCCAGTGGGAGCAGTGTCCTGAATGGTATTTAGGCTGCAACAACTGGCTTGCGTACTAGTGCAGCCACATTCCTGAGGAGATTCTCGGGGCATATTTTGGAGGGAGCCCCCGACGGACTGCACTTAACACGGTCAGTAGGTCTTTTGGGCCAACTGCAAAACAAGCCAGGACGTGACTTACTAGTTACCTTTTGGTGGGGGATGAGGGAAAGTGACATTTAGTGGCACCTTGTAAAGTTGCAAGCCTGCAGGTTTTGGCTATAATTGCAGGAAGAATGGCCATCTTGGGCATCCTTCTGAAGTAACTCTGGTCTCTGAATCTTTACCAAAGCAGACTACAGTGAGACTGGGATGGCCGATTTCCTTTATAATGGGTGGATCAATATTTTAGATATTTAGGATCACAACTGTCTATGAAGCTAACAGTCCTGTATCGGTTAAATATATCTAAGCTAACTTGACTCCACTTCTGGAACTTTGTCTAGCTGCATGCATCTTCCTTTCATTCTGCACAGTAGGATTCACCTGTTGCGGATTATTGACTTGAATTCCCTTGCTGGCTATATGTGATGCAAATATTGCCTCTAATATTTTAAGAAGGATTTAAAACAAGTTTTGTTCGGGGAGGAGTGGTGATAAACAGAATACAACTGAGAATGATATTAGGTTAGTGGCACAAGCGGGGAATGGGATTACCATATATAAAAAATATAATCAAACATGTTTGCTTCTACATGTTGGTGACTGGCTATTAGGGAAGCAGGACTACACTCCGTTGCAGATTGAGAAAGATTATTTTGCCCCCTGGCATGTATTTTTTATTTTTTTTTTAAATAATTACAGGCACCCTTGAACAAGTTTCTGATTCATTTATGGGGTAATGCAGTAGTTCCCAAAGCTGGTCCTGGAGCCACCTCAGCCAGTCAGGTTTTCAGGATATCCACAATGAATATATATGAGAAAGATTTACATGCAGTGGATGCAGTGCTTGCAAATCTCTCATGAATATTCTTTGTGGATATCCAGAAAACATGACTGGCTGGGATACCTCCAGAACGAGGTTTGGGAACCACTGGGGTAGTGTACTGTTGAACCCTCTAAGGGAGATTTGGTAGGAACTAACCCATTATTGGGGAGTAGATTCCAAGATTTCAAGTGTAGTGCCCATTAGAGGAAATGTCGTGTTTCCTCTAGGAAGAGACAATAGGATTTTTCTTAAATGGGAAACACAGAGCAAAGCGATTAGAACATATGTTAACTGAGGCAGGTAAGCTGTTAAAATTAGCTCATATAAGTAGAAGAGCACTTACTCAACCAGGGGATATATTTCTACCTTAGACATAGAGACAACTATGTGCCTGGCATGGACATCATTTTTGGGATTTCTTGGCAAAAATCAGAGGAGAAAGTCTGTCAGCATTTCAGCTTTTCAGGGTGTTATTTCAGCAAAGCTAAGCATAAACAAATGCTCCATCAACCATTCCCAGAGCATCAGTTGCTCTGTCAAATTTGTTAGATCTCCAGTTGTTCCCTATTAATGTTAGAAAGACTCCCAAGTACTTAATCTGCTCAACTGAAAGACTAACCTTCAGCCTGGTTAGCAGCTCATTTTGTATATATAATACAGTGGTTCCCAAACCTGGTCCTGCAGGCACCCCAGTCAGTCAGGTTTTCAGGATATCCACATTGAATATTCATGAGAGAGATTTGCCTGTGTGCTTCTTGGCACCAGCATTAAATCTGCCCACATGTGCTCAGCCTCTTTAAATAGTTCTCTTTCTACGCATGTTTAGCCCCCTGACATTGTGATACCACCTGCACCATTTTTCCATGTGAACCTTGCTGTGACTCCAGTACAGCACTAGTCTTCCCACCAAGTGGACCCCAATTACCTCCAAGAAATTTCACCTTTTCCCTGTAATACCCTTCCTTCTTGATGAACCACCTCCTTAATAATGAAATTTGAGTCCTGGCTTTGTAGTTGAGCAGTAAGATTTTTAATGTGATTGAAATGCTTTGTATGTGTATTTTGTCAGTTTTCACAGCACTGATTTCTTTTCTTCCTTAGAGATGCACCATCCCGTAAGGCCCTTGAGTCTGCTATCCAGCAGCTGGCAAAATCCCAGCCTAAATCAACAGCCAGAAATCTCCTGCTATCTCTTGAGTCCTCAGGAATCAGCGGCAAGAGTAGCATTCCCAGGTTGGTTGAGCTAGGCCTCCCTAGTGTTGCAAGACTCTGGGGGTTTGATGAGCAGGGAAGCCTGACAAGTATCTTGATAGTTGAACTGGAATGCCTGGAACCTCTTTCATATTGGTTTAGTTTGAGGTTAGAAGAAAGGTGAACATGCTTCTTCATCTGTGTCATGACCTGTCTAGTGAATTTAAATGGTTTTAGATTACTGGTTGCATTTTATATTAAGAACATTTTGAGAAAATCCTATTTTGTTCTAAACAATTTTTTGTTTTTCCAATAAACATCGAGTACATGTACAACACCCAAGTTGAATAAATCCAATTTTAATACCTGTAGGGGGTTTTGGCATAACACCTCAACTCTCAGAAAGTGATGGGTTCTATGGAGCTTAATATTGCACCTTTCTTGTGATTAGTTTGGATTCTAAGCATCCCAGAATAGTGCTGAATTTTGGATGAGCTGACATCACCTTTTGTGATGAGGATTAAAGTAGCTACTGGTGGGATTAGTGATGGGTTCTGAAGGATCAAATATAGCGCCATGGTGGGATTAATGGCATGTTCTAAAAAGGGAAAGCCATGAAAGCTCTGCTTATTGGAGTTAGTAACATATTCTGGGGATGACAACATTGTCACTCAGGGTGGGGTTAGATATGTTTTCTGGATAAGATTGGGCTAACTTAAGTGCTTAGTGGAGTTTGCATCCAGTTCCAGGGGATGAGCATAGACCTTGGTGAGTTAAAAAGGTAAGAAATAGCACAGTAGCTCTAGATGAGATTAATGGTAGGTTTGAAAATGGAGGTATAGCTTCTCTTGGTGGTTTCAAGAGGAGAATGGAAATGGGGTTAATCACAATTTCTAGAGGGGCCTAGCATAAGACGTTTTAGAGTGAGGAAGTGGTAGAGGTTCTAGGGAGTATTACACCCACCTCCATTTTTGGGGTTTAAAGATGGGTTTGGGAGGTGTAGGAGCATTGCATTATAGCCCCTCTTTGTGGGGTTCATATCAGGTTCTAGGAGGCATGACATGGTATCTTTTAAGGAAACAGAGTTCTGAAATGAGACCTGATTTTTTTGTTACAGTAAGAGCAGTGGATCAGCCGCGTCCTTGGCATTCTCCTGGACTTGCCTCCTGGTACGCATTGTCTTCTCAGCACCTGAAGAAAGGCAGGATGAAACCTGGAATAAACTAGTAAGTGCTTTTGGGTGCATTTACTTCTTGAACAGGGAGTCTCTCTCTACATTCTCTTAGCTCTCTGTCTTGTGTAGTTCCTTAGTTGCTGCTCTCTTTACGGAATCAGTATTGAAGGATGTAGCAGTTTTTTCTCTTGGTTCAGTATGGATAAGAAGATCTTTACTACTTAAGTACATAAGTATTGCCACACTGGGACAGATAAAAGGTCCATCAAGCCCAGCATCCTGTTTCCAACAGTGGCCAATCCAGGTCACAAATACCTGGCAAGATCCCAAAAAAGCTCAATACATTTTATGCTGCTTATCCCAGAAATAAGCAGTGGATTTTTCACAAGTCAGTTTAATAATGGACCACGGACTTTTTCTTTAGGAAGCCATCCAGACCCATTTTAAACCCCGCTAAGCTAACCGCCTTTACCACATTCTCTGGCAACGAATTCCAGAGTTTAACTACACGTTGAGTAGTGAAAGATTTTCTCCGATTTATATTAAATTTACTACTTTGTAGCTTCATCGCATGCCCCCTAGTCCTAGTATTTTTGGAAAGAGTAAACAAATGATCCACGTCTACCTGTTCCACTGCACTCATTATTTTATAGCTGTCTATCATATCTCCCCTCAGCTGCCTCTTCTCCAAGCTGAAGAGCCCTAGACGCTTCAGCCTTTCCTCATAGGCAAGTCGTCTCATCCCCTTTATCATTTTTGTCGCCCTTCTCTGCACCTTTTCTAATTCCACTATATCTTTTTTGAGATGTGGCGACCAGAATTGAGCATAATATTCGAGGTGAGGTCGCACCATGGAGCAATACATTTTATGTTGCTTATCCCAGAAATAAGCATCTACTATGTTACTATGTTACCATGGAGCAATACAAAGGCATTATAACGTCCTCACGTTTTTGTTTTCCGTTACTTTCCTAATAATACCTAATATTCTATTTGCTTTCTTAGCCACCGCAGCACATTGAGCAGAGGATTTCAATGTATCATCAACAACGACGCCGAGATCCCTTTCTTGGTTGGTGACTCCTAACGTGGAACCTTGCATGACGTAGCTGTAGTTCAGGTTCCTCTTTCCCACATGCATCAATTTGCACTTGCTCACATTAAACGTCATCTGCCATTTAGACTCCCAGTCTCCGAGTCTTGTAAGGTCCTCTTGTAATTTTTCACAATCCTCTCATGATTTAACAACTTTGAATAACTTTGTGTCATCAGCAAATTTAATTACCTCACTAGTTACTCCCATCTCAAGATCATTTATAAATATGTTAAAAAGCAGCGGTCCCAGCACAGACCCCTGAGGAACCCCATTGCATGTTATTTTCTCTCTTGTTGGAAGCAGGTAGCGCTTTGTAGACTAACCAGTTTGAGGCATGAGCTTTTGAGGACCAGAGTCCACTCATCAGATCCATCTGACAAAGTGGGCTCTGGTCCAGTAAAGCTCATGGTCATTAAATTGGTTTATGGGTCATGGACTAGATATACCCCCTTTCTGCACACAACCAAAGTGGTTTACATATTCTAAGCAGGTACTGTCCCTGTCCCTGTTGGGCTAATAATGTTTTTGTACCTGGTGCAATGGGAGGTTAAGTGACTTGACCAAGGTTAGAAGGAGCTACAGTGGGAATTGAACACAGTCTTCTCCTCTAGAAGGTGCTCCTGCTGCTGTCAATTTTTTTTTTTTTGTAACGAGAATAGCATGAGTACCCCTTTTTAAGATTTTATTCCTTTTTTTTTTTTAATTCCTTTTTGGATTTCTTCCTCACAATAAGAGGAGTACATAAGCATCACCTATTGGGACAGACCAAAGGTCCAAGCCCAGCACCCTGTTTCCAACAGTGGCCAAACCTGTTCACAAGTACCTGGCAATCCCAAAATTCAAATAGATTTCATGCTGCTAATCACAAGAATAAGCAGTGGATTTTTCCAAGTCCACCTTTATAATGGTTAATGGACTTTTCTTTTAGGAACGTGCCCAAAACTTTTTTAAACCCTGCCATGCTGACTGCATTTACCACATTTTCTGGCAACTAATTCCAGAGCTTAATTACATGTTAAGAAAAAATTGGTGAAAATATTTCTTCACACAATATACTGCTTAGTAATTTCATTGTCTGCCCCTTAGCTCTTGTAGTTTTATAGACCTCTTACATCCTCAGATGGCCTAGTTTTGCACATATCATGACATCAGTGAACTTCACATAAGCCAGGATGTGTTGGATGTGATCTTCATCTCTCAAATTTACTGCTGGTGCTTCCTTCTGGAGTTGCAAAAGTTGTATAAGCAACATGTCAAGGTGTGTTTGGCAATCCTGTGTATCTGAGGGTCGCTCTGTACTTAAACATCTGAGGTCTGGTTCAATATGAGTGCAGGTTTTGCCATCGGCAGAGACAGTAGAGAATAGGTGATCCATAGTAAATGACAGCAGATAAAGACCAATATGATCCATACAGTCTGCCCAAAAAGGTGGCTAGGGTAGCACCTGCCACTCTGTGCAGGTTATCCTCCTTATGCCCTCTTTTTTTTTTCTTTTATTTGTGTGAGTCATTCTGTGGAAATACTCTGTACTTTTATTCCATTGTCTTCCTATATAGGGATCCTCTGAATATATCCCATGCTTTTTTTAAATTCTTTCACCATTTTCATCCCCACTGCATCCCGCAGAAGAACATTCCAGGCATTTACCTGTGAAGAAGTATTTCCTGATGTTTTCCCTCCTTGCATCTTCATTCCATGTCCTCTAGTTCTATAGTCTTTCTTTTTGGAAAAGGTTGGTTTATTTATATTGTTCAAGTATTTAAATGTCTGCATTTTATTTATTGAAAGCATTTATATTCCCCTTATTATTATTATTACTATGCAAATCCACAGTATATATATTCAAGACTCTCATACATCTGTGGAGACCCCATACCATTTTGATCACGTTCTGTGAACCACTTCGAATCTTTTTAAGTCATTGGCAAGATATGGCCTCCAAAACTGAACCACAGTTCACAAGTTACTTGTACAGCAGCATTATCACCTCCTTTCTGCTGATTATACCTCTCTTTATGCAGCCAAGCATGCTTCTGTCCCTGGCCATCAGCTTATCACGTTGTTTCACCACCTTGAGATCCTCAGATACTATCATCCTGAAGTCCCTTTCTTGGTCTGTGCACATCAGCCTCTCATTTCCTGTTGCATACAAAACCTTTGGATTTCAGCACCCCAGTTGCATCACATTAAAGGTTACCTGCAAGTATTTGCTCATGCTTCTAATTTTTTGTAGATGACTTCCTCATGCTTTCCAGTCCTTCTGAGGCATCCATTCTTTTGCTAATTTTTGGGTAATCCACAAAACGGTGTACCTTTTCCTTCTATGGTTTATAATTTATTTTACTTTATGTACCACCTTTCCTGTAATACATAACAAGGTGGTTTACAAAAATAAATTAAAAATCTTAAGGAAAGGGAACGCCAATTCACGTAGCCAGTGTTGACAGAAGGGGCATTAAAAATCTGTACTCCACATCTACGATCAAATCCCATCATAGGCCTTGTGAGAAAGATGTTTTTAAAGTTGTCTTAAAATTTGGAAAAGAGGATTTTGTATGTAATGCTGAGGACATTGAATTCCAGAGGAGGGGTGAGGCACAAAAAAAAAGAAGAAAACGCAGAACAGGCAGAAGGTAAATGTAGTCTAACACTTTGGCAATATCGTTCACAAAAATACTGAACAGAATCAGACTCAGAGAGAATCTCTGAGGCACTTCACTACTGGCTTTTCATTCTGAGCAAATTTCATTTACCACAACCCTCTGTCACCTGTTAGTCAACCAGTTTCTGATCCAGTAAACCACTTTGGATCCCATCCTCAAGCTGTTCAATTTATTCATGAGCCTCCTATGAGCAGCTATATCAAAGGCATTGCTGGAATTTATGTAGCGCACATCTAGTGCATGTCCTCTATCCAGTTCTTTTATCACATTTGTTAATCGTATTTGTATAGCACGACCTACCTTTGGTGAAGCCATGTTGCCTTGGGTCCTTCAGCAGCATCTCCGTTATCTTTCTCGTGAGGTTAGTCTTACTGGCCTCTTGTTTCTCACCTCTTCTCTACTTTTGTGAAGAAGAACTACATCAGCTTTTTTCGATTTTGTTGACTGTCCCCCATTTCTGAGGATCTATTAAACAGATCTTTTAGAGACCCGCTAGTACCTCTCTGAGCTCCCTCAGTATCCTGGGATGTATATGATTGGGTCCCATGACTTGGAATTTAATAAGCAATTTAATAAGCCGCTGCTCAGAGGCAATATCCGCGGCCCAATGACGGAGCCACAGAAGACGTCGAGAGGAAACGGTCAAGGCCATGAGTTTGGCCGAAGCACGGACCAAATCATAAAAGGCATCCGCCAAGTACGCCAGCCCAATATCCATCAGGGGCAATTGAGGAGCATCAGACATATCCGACTCCGAAAACGAATCCATGATAGAATGCAGTCAACTGAGACAAGCTCTAGCCGCATAAGAACTACAAACAGAAGCTTGAAGTGTCAAAGCGGTCACCTCAAAGGCAAGTTTCAAAGACGCCTCCAGCCATCCGTCTTGCATATCCTTGAGTGCCACACCACCTTTCACTGGAAGAGTAGTCTTCCTAGTGACCGCCTTCACCAGAGCATCCACCCTAGGTAGAGCAAACTTCTCTAAACAATCCGCTGAAACCGGATACAGCCGGGCCATAGCCCTGGCCACTTTCAGCCCCCCATCCGGATCCGTCCACTGGGCCGAAATCAACTCTTCAATAGCTTTGTGTACCGGAAAGGCCTTAGAAGGTCATCTGGTACTAGCCATCTTGGGGTTGACCACCTGAGAAGCCGCAACCTCAGGGTCCTCTATATTCAGGGTTTCCAGCGCCTGAGAGATAAAGGAGGACAACTCCTTATGGAAAATCTTCACGGCAGAAGAGTCCTCTGGTTGGTCAGTGAGGACACCGTCCTCCACTTCCTCTACCCCCATCTGCTCCGAGAGAGCCACCATGGAGGGAGCTGCAGGCGACTGTATGCAGGACCCCTCCTCAGACCCCAAAGAAAACCTAGGCTTTTTAAGGGAGAAGAAATCCTCTGGGGAAAAACCCAAAATCTCTTGGTTACCCCCAGACCCACTGAGAGGATCAAAGGTCGAAGCTGTCGCAACCACGTGAGGGGTGGGCAAGGCCCTTTTCAACAAAAACGCTTGATGAAGTAGCAAAATAAACTCTGGCGTAAACCCCTCCCCCGCAACGGAGGAGGTCGCAGCTATGGCACCTGCACCACCGCCCACAGTGCCTGACGCCTCCCCCCCCAATCCCCTACTAGCGGAGAAAAAGCTTTGCCCAAAACCGCTACCGGAGCCGGCTCCGCGACCGATTGCAAAATCGTGCGAGAATCGCCAGGCTCCAGGTGGGAAAGCACTCTTTCGGGGGGGGGGGGGGGGGGACCACTCCGTCAAGTCCCGTCAAATCAGCGCACCCCACGCTGTAAAGGCCTGCCACCGAACATCGTTTCCCGCATCGGGAACAGCGTTTTACCGCCTCCGCTGCTATCGCCCGCCCCCGAACAGGAACCCAGCAGGACTTAACCCGGATCGGGAAAGCACTGGAACTGACAGCTGAGCCAAAGAAAAAAAAAACTCTCTGACTGCACTTCGAGGCAGACTCAGACAAGCAGGCCACAGAAAACAGGACTCGGACAGCAGTAACACCAACCTGCTCTCAGCAAAAACACACTTCCCTGTGCTTCTCTGTTTCTCTTTTAAACAAATTCTATGGTTCTCTTTTTTTTTTTTTTAGTGAGGAGGCAGAAACAAACAGGGAAGGAAAGGAACAGCAAAAGCCTGTTCAGAGGGAATTTGAGGTGCAGCAGGGACCCAGCAACTGTGTATGCTGCCAAAGGGGGCACCACCAGGCTGCCACCCCCAGCTGAAACTGGCCACCAGCCCAGAAGCACCCTCAGAGGCCTTGGGCCCAGGAGCTGGAGAAAAATCTGTCCACCACCTGCTGAGATACAGACATACTAACTGAGGAAGGAGCTGGCCATCTGGCATCACTGCCTTTAGTTTGTTTATCTCTATCTCCACCTGCTGGTAGGCGGACTTAACCCACTAGTTCCTGGATTCATCTGCTGCATTAAAGGAAAGAAAATTATCAGGTAAGACATAATTTTACCATATTCTATCTACTTCCTTTAGAATTATATTTTATGTATCTGATGTGTAGGGTAGTGTGTTTGTAGTCTTAATTCAAGGGCTTTATATAACCAGGTTTGCTGTTATTTTCCTTTATATAGAAGGATATTAGTTTACTTTGTCTTCCTTAAAAAAAAAAAAAAAACTTGTTCATCGGCTTACTGTAGGCTTTTCTTTTTACTCCCACTTCATAAGGAGGAAACAAGTTGAACTCTTTATATATACTCTATAGAAAGCTGGCCCTACTGAAGCTGTTAGCAGCATTAGTATTTTTTGGAAGGGTAATCAAGAAATCATAAGTGACATAAGGAGAAATTAGATCTTACCTGCTAATTTGCTTTCCTTTAGTCCCTCCGGACCGGACCAGGATTGGACTGATGGGTTGTGCTCGCCTACCAGCAGGTGGAGACTGAGAAAAAACTCTGACTCTAGAGAGCCAATAGGAGCCCTGGCCATGTGACCTTAGCCTCAGTATTTGAATAACAAAGCAGGAAAGAAAGAAAGAACTTCTGTGCCGTATGGAATCCTAGCAGCCACAAAGCACTCGGCAATGCCAAGTATCAGAGCTCACCAGCAACTCTCACCAGAGAAGTGGTATGGCCCAATATGTATTACAGCTCACCAGCAACTCTCACTAGAGAAGTGGTATGGCTCACTTGTACTATAGCTCACCAGCAACTCTCACCAGAGAAGCGATATGGCTCACATGTAATATAGCTCACCAGCAACTCTCCCCAGAGAAGTGGTATGGCTCACGTATAATATAGCTCACCCGCAACTCTCACCAGAGAAGTGGTATGGCTCACTTGTCTTATAGCTCACCAGCAACTCTCACCAGAGAAGTGGTATGGCCCACTTAAGATTTTATATATATTCCATCAACTGAGCTTACCAGCAACTCTCACCAGAAAAGTGGTAAATCATATTTAAGGTTTTATAGATATTCCAGCAACTGAGCTCAGCCACAACTCTCACCAGAGAAGTGGTATGGCGTATTTAAGGTTTTATAGATAGATTCCAGCAATTGAGCTCACCAGCAACCACCAGAGAAGTGGTATAGACCACGTAAAGTTCTGTATATATATAGTATTGTTCCACGAATCGTAAAGGAATGAATACACTTCCTACTGAATACACTTCCTACTTAATAAAAGAAGCTAAAGAGTAGAGAGAACATGGGAGGGGCCTGGTCCGGTCCGGAGGGACTAAAGGAAAGCAAATTAGCAGGTAAGATCTAATTTCTCCTTCCTTAGCATCCCTCCGGACCGGACCAGGATTGGACTGATGGGAAGTACCAAAGCAGTAATCTGAAGGGAGGGACCCTATGAAAACTGCAGAGAAATGTTCATGCTGCATAGGCCACCTGGCGACAACTAACATGTAGTGTGTCCCAATGAGCAAAATAAAATGAAACTAGGACTAAGTTGCCAACTTACCAATGTGCACCGAGAGCACCAAAAATCGCCATAGTAAGAATAGAGCCCGCTTCTGAAGTTGTGGAATATGTTGTAATACGCTGTGGAACTGCCCTCTCAGCGAGAAGAGAAATAGACATTCTCATTTCCTTGATCCTTCGCAATATAGCGGGTTAGAAACAATGAAAAACTTTTACGCCTACTGGCTAGAAGGACAAAACCAATAAGAAAAAACCGATTGGGAAAGGTGAAAACTTTAAACTACAGCAGACCGAAAAGAAGTTACCAACCGTAGAAGTATTCCACACATAGATCTACTTGCTGCAATGGCTACTGGGAAACACTGCTTGAAGAGGAAAACTTTATAGAAAAAGTTATGGCTACTAGAAAACAGAACTTTAAGAGTCTGTTCACCTAGTTCACCTAGCTGGTGGACGAAGCGGGAGGTACAGGTGCAGGACTCCTTTAAGAAACCGCTTTGACAGTGGATGCTGCATAAGCGTGCGGTTGTCAACAGTATCATGCATCACTGATAGAGCTGCCAAATGAACTCTAATGGATGAGTAAGACAGACAAGATTTCGCAAGATGCAGAAGATATTCCAAAACATGCAAAATGGATACTGTTTGTGGAATGAAGTGGCGAGAGGAGTACCACAGAGTGAACCGTCGCCACTTTGATTCATAGGACTTTAATGTAGATTTCTGTCTGGAAGCAATTAAAACTTGAAGTACTTCCTGCGAAAATATCAAAGATGTTGCAGACCCAGTAACCACGCCATAAGTTTGAGTGACTGGGGGTCCGGATGTAGAAGGGTGCCTTGGTTCTGCGTAAACACCTAGTGAGATGATGGAAGAAACGCATAAAGAAGGCTGAAAAACCCCTGCTGGACGTTGGCATCTGTCCCTGTCTCCGTCAAGACTGTTGCTGAACGGAAGAAGCAAGAAATGTTCGTGAGCCTGAAGGCAAAAAGAGATAGCCCTGAAGTGTCGCAGTGAGGAAGTAAGGCTGAAAAAATGAGAGTCCATTCACCTAAATGCAGGGTGACATAACTAAGAAAAAATGAGTACAAACTCAAGAGTATACTCTTAACTCCTCCTTGGCGGATGACATAACCCATTGCCATGGCAAGGACCAACATAGCTCTCTCCGCCTTGTTTGTCAGTAGGGAAAACAAAATTCACCCGAAGGTAAAACGAATTGCTGAGGTCCCCCAGAAAAAAAAATATATACAAACAAGCTTCTGCCAAAAAGTGTACTGCACGAAGCATCCCAATGACAGAACTAAGGTTCTTGAGATAACTAGATGACACTTAAATAGTGCGATTGATGACCCTGAGATTCGCAATAGGATGAAGGAAAATTCCTTCTTGGGCATTAGAAAGTAAAATTGCATTCTGCAGAATAGAGCGAGGAAATGGCCGAAGGCCCAAGGTCACCAAGAAAAATATAAACTGGGATGTTTGCAGAGGAGACAAAAGACTGTGCGCCAACCTGACTAAACAAAGAGAAAATCAGAGATATCTGATGAGAGATCAAATGAGAGATCAAATGAGAGGCCTGGCTACAATCACCACCCAACCTAAAGACTGTAAGAAATGCAACACCCGGTGCGTGACCTGAGAACTCTGCTGATAAGACTTTCTCCAATTAGGCAGTCGTCTAGGTAAGAATGAAATGACCCTAAGAGCGCAATGAACATCCTCTTAGATCTATAAAAGAACGGAAGAGAGAGTACTGCTGAAAATGACCGGTTAATGCATAAGCAAAAAACTAGCCATTCTCTGGATCCTGAGGAGAAGAGGAAGGGTGACCAAGGACACCAGTTAAATAGGGCTACAAACTCCAACCCTATCTCTATGGCGTTCCATAGTTGGGTAAGTTCTGAATATAAAAAGTTCTGAATATAGGAGTCCACCAGCTATGGTAGTACGCTCCGGACAGAAAAAAATTGTCCCAGTATGAACGTCTGATTCACCGGCCTGTAATTTCTTGGATCTCCCTAATCCACATACCACTAATCCACGTACCACGGTCATGCGTCCTCCCTCACTGAGATGTAGATTGTAAGCTCCTTTGAGCAGGGAACGTCCTTCTTTGTTAATTTGTACAGCGCTGCGTAACCCTAGTAGCGCTCTAGAAATGTTAAGTAGTAGTAGTAGTACCAGACTCACACCCAATAGATATGAATGTTGAGCTTGTTTCAGGTTAAAACACCGAACCTAGGCCCAGGGTCCCCGGTGTTCCTAGTGGTGAACAGCCATGGCAAATATTGTATGCGTTAGTTTGCAGAATTACTGCAAAGCCTTGCTTTTGGAGCAGAGATTTCTGTTCGATACTCTCGTGAGAGGTTTTATTTTTTTTTTTTTTTCTTTTCTTTAATGCTGTTCTGGCTGTAGAAAGGTGGACATTTGAGCTTCCCCAGAATGGCAAAACTTATGTACCTATGCCCATTAGATATGAATGCTGGACTTGATGGACTTTAGGCCTTACCCAGCATAACCATACTTATGTACCTATGGTATAAATACACAGGAAGTGAGTGAATCCCCTTCCAATTGAAAGAACACTCTGGAGTGAAGGCGCATAGAATGAAAATGAAAAAGGACAAACTTGGAAATTACCTGTAACGAAAAAAGTGAAGTTGTGCCACAGCCACTTGGTGAAGGCAGTGTAGACAAGACTGTATCTGAATTCAAGAAAGCTTGATATAACATCAGGTCTCTAAGGAAGAGGAAGAGATAGCAGATGGTATGTATAGGCATACTGGACCAAACCAGGATGTTTATAATCTGCCAATGCTGAACTGATAGAGTAGAGACAAACACGAGTAGATGGTTTGAGGACCGTCCACTATCTTTAAGTGAAAGGATGACTTTATTCTCTAAGTGACCATATGTCCTGTAAAAACCAGAAGAAAGCTAAAATGAAAAATGAGAGGCTTCAAGGCAGTTGGAAAAGAAGGGAAGACATGAATAAAGCATGCCTGCTAAGGCAGCTGAGTGACTGGGAGCTTGGTAGACAGGACTGTCCCTCAGAGAATATGAAAGAGCTGATATATCCCCATGGCATCTGAACAATATACTGTATGCCTCTAGAGAAGGCTTCTTAAAGTCGGAAAAAGAAAACACTGTATAACACTACAGCCATTGAGAGTGTCTGTTAAGTTCTTAAAACACTATATAACATCATACGCATGGAGTAAAATGCTTGAAAGGAACTAAGATATTATGGTCAGAATTGCAAAGTACCAATCAATTGACTCTTAGACAATGTAGTCCTATTCACCAGGGAATGAGAAAGACAGAAATTTACTCTATGCCTATAGAGAAAGTTTCTAAAGTTCTTAAAACACTGTATAATACTACAGCTATTGAGGAAAATACTTGAAATGAATTATGATATTATGATAAGATGTAGATTTTCCATCAGGCAATGAAAAATGACTGAGCACCAGAAAAAACTAGTGTTAACAGCCCCGTGATACATAGAAATTTAAAAGAAGAAAAGCTTGTTATATATCCATATATGAAAGGAGCCCCCTTTCAACCAAATATTGCCTGCTGATGTGAAGAGCATTTTAGAATACGCCGTTCAGCACATACAAAAGTGTACACATCTTGGAGCCGAACTGCTCTATGAACTGCAGCCTTACCTTCAGCAGAGAGATCCCCGACTGATAAGATGGAGGGAGAAACAAAATGGCCGCCGTTCGCTCCACTGGCCCTGTGGCGATCGTCGACAGCGCGCCCGACACCTCCGAACAAGCGGAGCCCAGTGGAACGGCGAAGAAACAACAGCCGGCGAAAAAGGCCCCGAAAAAACTGGAGGCAGCACCGGACCCGAAGAAACCTTGAAGGGAGAGCAAAATTTACATGTTCCGGCTGCGTGAACTGCGCGACGCTGACCGACAGCAGCTGTTTGAACTTTTAAGCCATATCGGAAAAAACAGGTGGCCGCGCTTACACGGTTCGCACCTTTCTTTTTTTTTTTTTTTTCATTTGTTTAAACTGCCGCCGCCAAAATGCAAGAAAATGGAGGAAATTAAATCTGACGAGAAAAATCGCTGTTTAAAGTCACAGATACTGAATTATTTTCTTCTGTTTGTTTTTTTTTTGTTTTTTTTTTTTTTATAACCCCTCAATCATAATAAAACACTGGAGCTGCCTGCTCGTTAGAAGTCTGGGGAAAGAAAGGCTGCTTCTTTGAATTTACTTTTATTTGATTTAATTCTTTTAAAGCAGCTACCTGTTAAAAGTGGCTGCCTCTCCCAAAGACGGTACACCTTTCCAGAGAAAGGGACGGCCCTTCCCTGCTAAGCCAGGGAGATGGGGAGGAAGGGGGGTGGACTCGAGACACCCGAGTTTAACACCCCCGAGGCTGTCAAAGAAAGAAGAGAAAGGAAACCCTGTCAAGCCTCTAAATAAGATTCCAGGCACAGAAGAATTATCACAAATATCTGTAATATCTAAAGAGAAAAGGAGAGAGACTAATGGGCTCACTTCCTACCTGCTGGGAGACTGAGAAAATACTGAGGCTAAGGTCACATGGCCAGGGCTCCTATTGGCTCTCTAGAGTCAGAGTTTTTTCTCAGTCTCCACCTGCTGGTAGGCGAGCACAACCCATCAGTCCAATCCTGGTCCGGTCCGGAGGGATGCTAAGGAATCATTGTTAATAGAGATCAGTTTTATTTCTGGGTTTCTACTTAATCCCTTGAATTAAGTGTACAAACAAACATACTACCCTACACATCGGCTATATAAAATAGAGTTCTACAGGAAGTAGATAGAATTACACCAACAGAGTGAATCTGAACAGGTTGTTAGATCTCACATTAAAGTAACTACCTGCATCTTGTAACTTATAGAACAGGTGAAGGAAAAAATATGGTTGGGACTTTGGTAGTCCTTTCCTTTCTATTCACAGGTACAAAAAGCTCCTACATTTGAAGTATGGCTATGAAACATTGTGCCCCCAAAGCTGCTGCTCTTATTACAGCTTCTTCCTCTGTCCAGAGGGAATGCTTGATCCAAGGTGGTGGACTGGTTTCTTGTGCTAAATATATGTACATTGAATCCCTCATGCAAGAAGTATCTGTGACAAGCAGAAATCCATCTTGAGGTATTGGGGATCTCCAGCAAAAAGAGAAAGGAGATGTGCAGAAAGAGGACAGCTGGACACAGATCACCAGATCTTGCAAAATCAACCCCCCAATTCCTTTGTTTGAACTGAAGAAACAGTTTGCAGCTCTGGAAGTAGAAGACCTGAAAATATCTCAAGAATAGCTCAAAAATCTCAATGCTGATGGATCGGTGGCCAATAAGAAGCAAAAGATAACCTTTGAAGACACATGGAGTTTTGTGAGCAAAAGGGGAAAAGGAATAACTCTGTTTTATCGCCATCTCCGGGGGGAGGAATTAATTAAATTTCCATATATGAAGGAGTGGGAGCGAGATTTAGGGAGTGAGCTGAATGTGACTGAGTGGAAATCTATATGCAGGGAGGTGAATAAGGCGTCAATATGTGTATTGATTAAAGAAAATGCATACAAAGTATTAAGCAGATGGTACTACACACCTGACCGTGTGAAAAAGATGTATCCTGATGCTAATGATCAGTGTTGGCGATGTGGAAAAGCAGTGGGAATGTATTGGCATATATGGTGGTCATGTACTGTTCTGCAAACATTTTGGTCAGATGTCGCAAGCTCTCTTACTAAAGCACTGAAGGTTGATTTCCCCTGTGATCCTAAATGGTGCCTTCTGGGGGGAGGGAATAGAAGGGGTTTGAAATGGCATAGACGTGTAAAACGCATAAGTCTGGCGGCAGCGAAGTCCCTCATAGCTTTTCACTGGAAATCGAAATTGGGACCGACCGGACAGCAATGGGCAGCAAAAATTAAAATAGTGGCCGAGATGGAGAAACTAACAGATCGCAGACTGGGGCGATTAAAATTAGATGCTGAGGAGTGGGTACATTTGGATAACATACTGGGTGAAATGTAAAGTTTGTAACATGTGTTCAGTATTTTGAGGTGTTATGCTTGTTAAGCTCTCAATAAAAACTTTAAAGTAAAAAAAAAAAAAAGAAGCAAAAGATAGTGGTGGTTGATAATTCTCTTCTGAGGGGTACATAGGTGCCCATTTGCTGACCAGGCATGATGTCCAGGGAAGTGTGTTGTCTGCCTGGTGCCAAGATTTGAGATGTAGCAGAAAGTTTGCTGAGACTTATCAAGCCTACTGACCACTATCCTATGCTGCTCATCCATGTTGGCACAAATGATACTGCTAGGTATCCTATTGAACATATTGAATGTGACTACATGGCTCTGGGACAGAGGGTGAACCAGTTAGGTGCACAGGCGACATTCTCATCAATCCTTCCTGTTGAGGGTAAAGGCCGAATGAAGGAAGTTCGCATTCTGGAGCTGAATGTATGGCTGTGTGGATGGTGCAAATGTGAGTGTTTAGGTTTCCCAGACCATGGGATGATTTTCCAAGAGCTGCTGAGCAGATATGGTGTCCATCTATCAAAGAAGGGACGAAGTGTCTTCCGTAACAAACAGGCTAATGTACTAAAGAGGGCTTTAAACTAAATTCACTGAGGATGGGTGAGAAAAGCCCCAAAGTTATTAATAACTCCCAGGAATGTAAGACATCAAATACCTTTATAGAAGTGGGGAAAAAGAGTAATATCTCGAGAGCTTTGTATACCAATGCCCATAATATGGGAAACACTTCTAGATCTAGAGGCTGTAATTCTAGAAGCCAACTAGGATTTAGTGGCAGTCATGGAGATGTGGTTCATGGAGAACCATGAATAGAATGTAGTTCTCCGAGGACAAGCAGGCTGCTTGTTCTCACTGATGGGTGACGTCCACGGCAGCCCTTCCAATCGGAATCCTTACTAGCAAAGTCCTTTGCTAGTCCTCGCGCGCCCGCGCGCACCGCGCATGCGCGGCCGTCTTCCCGCCCGAAACCGGCTCGAGCCGGCCAGTCTTCCTTCGTCCGCACTCGGTACGGCTGTGTTTTTTGCCGTGTCGAGCCCCGGAGAGTCGACCTCGCGCGTCCGTTGTTCAAATCGACGTGTTTTTTCTTCGGAAAAGATTTAATTTCGTTCGGAAAGTGCTCCGCAAACCCCCTTGGGTTTCGTTTGCCCCTTCCCGTACTTCCAGTCTTTGCCCCGGTAAGTTTTCTTTCGTCGTCGGGGTAGGCCTCTTTTCGGCCTCTATGCTCGTGGCCAAAATCCAGTCTTACCAGCTCTACACGAGCATACACATGCGGAACAATGTGCGGCAGTTGGTGGGCTTGGTTGATGCTCTCCCCCCTGAGCAAGCCAAGCCTTTTCAGGAGGTGGTCAGGCAGCTGAAGGCGTGCAGAAAATTCCTGGCCAGAGGGGTGTATGACACCTTTGATGTTGCGTCCAGGGCCGCTGCTCAAGGTGTGGTGATGCGCAGGCTCTCATGGCTGCGTGCCTCCGACCTGGAGAATAGACTCCAGCAGCGGATTGCGGACTCGCCTTGCCGTGCGGATAATATTTTTGGAGAGAAGGTCGAGCAGGTGGTAGAGCATCTCCACCAGCGGGATACCACATTCGACAAGTTCTCCCGCCGGCAGCCTTCAGCATCTACCTCTACAGGTAGAAGATTTTTTGGGGGAAGGAGGACTGTTCCCTACTCTTCTGGCAAGCGTAGGTACAATCCTCCTTCTCGACAGCCTGCGGCCCAGGCTAAGCCCCAGCGCGCTCGCTCTCGTCAGCAGCGTGCGCCTCAGCAAGGCCCCGCGGCTCCCCAGCAAAAGCAAGGGGCGAGCTTTTGACTGGCTCCAGCAGAGCATAGCCGACATCCAAGTGTCAGTGCCGGGCGACCTGCCAGTCGGAGGGAGGTTGAAAGCTTTTCACCAAAGGTGGCCTCTCATAACCTCCGATCAGTGGGTTCTGCAAATAGTCCGGCAAGGATACACCCTCAATTTGGCCTCAAAACCTCCAAATTGTCCACCGGGAGCTCAGTCTTACAGCTTCCAACACAAGCAGGTAGTTGCAGAGGAACTCTCCGCCCTTCTCAGCGCCAATGTGGTCGAGCCCGTGCCATCCGGGCAAGAAGGGCTGGGATTCTATTCCAGGTACTTCCTTGTGGAAAAGAAAACAGGGGGGATGCGTCCCATCCTAGACCTAAGGGCCCTGAACAAATATCTCGTAAAAGAAAAGTTCAGGATGCTTTCCCTGGGCACCCTACTTCCCATGATTCAGGAAAACGATTGGCTATGCTCTCTGGACTTGAAGGATGCCTACACACACATCCCGATACTGCCAGCTCACAGACAGTATCTGCGATTTCAGCTGGGCACACGTCACTTCCAGTACTGTGTGCTACCCTTTGGGCTCGCCTCTGCGCCCAGGGTGTTCACAAAGTGCCTGGCTGTAGTAGCAGCGGCACTTCGCAGGCTGGGGGTGCACGTGTTCCCATATCTCGACGATTGGCTGGTGAAGAACACGTCCGAGGCAGGAGCCCTGCAGTCCATGCAGATGACTATTCGCCTCCTGGAGCTACTGGGGTTTGTAATAAATTACCCAAAGTCCCATCTTCTCCCATCACAGAGACTCAAATTCATAGGAGCTCTGCTGGATTCTCGGACGGCTCGCACCTATCTCCCAGAGGCGAGAGCCAACAACTTGTTGTCCCTCGTCTCGCGGGTGCGAGCGTCCCAGCAGATCACAGCTCGGCAGATGTTGAGATTGCTGGGCCACATGGCCTCCACAGTTCATGTGACTCCCATGGCCCGCCTTCACATGAGATCTGCTCAATGGACCCTAGCTTCCCAGTGGTTTCAGGCTGCCGGGGATCTAGAAGACGTGATCCACCTGTCCACGAGTTTTCTCGAATCCCTGTGTTGGTGGACGATTTGGTTCAATTTGACTCTGGGACGTCCTTTCCAAATTCCTCAGCCACAAAAAGTGCTGACCACGGATGCGTCTCTCCTGGGATGGGGAGCCCATGTCAATGGGCTTCACACCCAAGGAAGCTGGTCCCTCCAGGAACGCGGTCTACAGATCAATCTCCTGGAGTTGCGAGCGATCTGGAACGCTCTGAAGGCTTTCAGAGATCGGCTGTCCCACCAAATTATCCAAATTCAGACAGACAACCAGGTTGCCATGTACTATGTCAACAAGCAGGGGGGCACCGGATCTCGCCCCCTGTGTCAGGAAGCCGTCAGCATGTGGCTCTGGGCTCGCCATCTCGGCATGGTGCTCCAAGCCACATATCTGGCAGACGTAAACAACAGTCTGGCCGACAGACTGAGCAGGATTATGCAACCTCACGAGTGGTCGCTCAACTCCAGAGTGGTGCGCCAGATCTTCCAAGCGTGGGGCACCCCCTTGGTGGATCTCTTCGCATCTCGAGCGAACCACAAAGTCCCTCAGTTCTGTTCCAGGCTTCAGGCCCCCGGCAGACTGGCATCGGATGCCTTCCTCCTGGATTGGGGGGAGGGCCTGCTGTATGCTTATCCTCCCATTCCTCTGGTGGGGAAGACTTTGTTGAAACTCAAGCAAGACCGAGGCACCATGATTCTGATTGCTCCTTTTTGGGCGCGTCAGATCTGGTTCCCTCTTCTTCTGGAGTTATCCTCCGAAGAACCGTGGAGATTGGAGTGTTTTCCGACCCTCATCACGCAGGACGAAGGGGCTCTTCTGCATCCCAGCCTCCGGTCCCTGGCTCTCACGGCCTGGATGTTGAGAGCGTAGACTTTGCCTCTTTGGGTCTGTCAGAGGGTGTCTCCCGCGTCTTGCTTGCTTCCAGGAAAGATTCCACTAAGAGGAGTTACTTCTTTCTGTGGAGGAGGTTTGCCGTCTGGTGTGACAGCAAGGCCCTAGCTCCTCGCTCTTGTCCTACACAGACCCTGCTTGAATACCTTCTACACTTGTCTGAGTCTGGTCTCAAGACCAACTCTGTAAGAGTTCACCTTAGCGCAATCAGTGCATACCATTACCATGTGGAAGGTAAGCCGATCTCAGGACAGCCTTTAGTTGTTCGCTTCATGAGAGGTTTGCTTTTGTCAAAGCCCCCTGTCAAGCCTCCTACAGTGTCATGGGATCTCAATGTCGTTCTCACCCAGCAGATGAAACCTCCTTTTGAGCCACTGAATTCCTGCCATCTGAAGTACTTGACCTGGAAGGTCATTTTCTTGGTGGCAGTTACTTCAGCTCGTAGAGTCAGTGAGCTTCAGGCCCTGGTAGCCCAGGCCCCTTACACCAAATTTCATCATAACAGAGTAGTCCTCCGCACTCACCCTAAGTTCTTGCCAAAGGTGGTGTCGGAGTTCCATCTGAACCCGTCAATTGTCTTGCCAACATTTTTTCCCCGTCCTCATTCCTGCCCTGCTGAACGTCAGCTGCACACATTGGACTGCAAGAGAGCATTGGCCTTCTACCTGGAGCGGACACAGCCCCACAGACAGTCCGCCCAATTGTTTGTTTCTTTTGATCCCAATAGGAGGGGAGTGGCTGTAGGGAAACGCACCATATCCAATTGGCTAGCAGATTGCATTTCCTTCACTTACGCCCAGACTGGACTGGCTCTTGAGGGTCATGTCACGGCTCATAATGTTAGAGCCATGGCTGCGTCGGTAGCCCACTTGAAGTCAGCCTCCATTGAAGAAATTTGCAAAGCTGCGACGTGGTCATCTGTCCACACATTCACATCTCATTACTGCCTGCAGCAGGATACCCGACGCGACAGTCGGTTCGGGCAGTCAGTTCTTCAGAACCTGTTTGGGCTTTAGGATCCAACTCCACCCCCCGAGGGCCCTGTTTGTTCTGTTCCAGGCTGCACTCTCAGTTAGTTGGTAAATTTTTTAGGTCAATCTCAGTTATGTCCTCGCCGTTGCGAGGCCCAATTGACCATGGTTGTTGTTTTGAGTGAGCCTGGGGGCTAGGGATACCCCATCAGTGAGAACAAGCAGCCTGCTTGTCCTCGGAGAAAGCGAATGCTACATACCTGTAGAAGGTATTCTCCGAGGACAGCAGGCTGATTGTTCTCACAAACCCGCCCGCCTCCCCTTTGGAGTTGTGTCTTCCCTTGTATTGTCTTGCTACATACTGGACTGGCCGGCTCGAGCCGGTTTCGGGCGGGAAGACGGCCGCGCATGCGCGGTGCGCGCGGGCGCGCGAGGACTAGCAAAGGACTTTGCTAGTAAGGATTCCGATTGGAGGGGCTGCCGTGGACGTCACCCATCAGTGAGAACAATCAGCCTGCTGTCCTCGGAGAATACCTTCTACAGGTATGTAGCATTCGCTTTATACCTGGGTCTAATCTATTCAGGAAGGACAGGGTAGGAAGAAAGAGTGGAGGAGTGGCATATTTAAGAATAATATTAAAGTGACAGAATTAAAGGTCATACGGGGTAAGGAAGCAGCGCTGTGAGTTAATCTGGAAAGAGGGAATGGAAAATGTATTTACATTGGTGTGATATAGAGGCCTCCTTCACAGTCAGAAGAAATAGATTTAATTGAGGACATTCACAAAATAGCTAGGAAAGGGGAAGTAGTATTGATAAGTGATTTTAATATGCCAGACGTTGATTGGGGCGTCCCTGCTTTGGGGTCATCTAGAAGCAAGTGGATCTTGGATTCTATAGAGGAAGAATTGTTCCAGCAGTTGGTAATGGAACCCACATGGGATGAAGCTTGTAGACCTGATGCTTACAAATGTAGATAGTGTTTCTGATGTTACAGTAGGAGATCATTTGGCATCTAATGATCACTGAATGGTGTGGTTCAGTATTATGACACAAGAGGAGAGGGCTTATTCAAGATTGAAGGTCCTAGACTTCAAAAGAACTAACTTTGCCAAGATGTGGGAATATCTCAAGGAAGAGTTAGTTGGATGGGAACAGCTAAATGAAGTAGAACATCAGTGGGCTAAACTGAAAGGAGCTATTTTAAAGGCAACAAACCTTTGTTAGAAAAGTACATAAAAGTATGAGGAAAAGAAGGCTGTTTTGGTTCTCAAATATAGTAGCTGAAAAGGAAAGGGACAAGCTATTAACCTTCATAAATTACAAGATGACTTGGAAAGAGAAAGACAGACAAAAATATATGGAAGAGCTAAGAGTAGCTGGAAAAACTGTAAGGAAAGCAAACTCCAGGCTCCGCTCATTCTGCCTCGCCTCACCCTATGCCTGGAACAAACTTCCTGAACCCCTATGCCAAGCCCCCTCCCTACCCATCTTCAAATCTTTGCTCAAAGCTCACCTCTTCAATGCTGCCTTCAGCACCTAACCTTTTGGAAATCTAGACTGCCCCACTCTGTCTGTACACTTGTCTTTTAGATTGTAAGCTCGTTGAGCAGGGACTGTCCTTCTATGTTAAATTGTACAGCGCTGTGTAACCCTAGTAGCGCTTTAGAAATGTTAAGTAGTAGTAAATGGAAGAAAAGATAGCCAATATGATAAAATTGGGGGGAAGAAGACATTTTTCAGATTTGTAAATGAGAGGAGGAAGTGCCAAAATGGCATTGTGAGGGTCAAGCGTAAAGGGGAGGAATATATAGAAGCTGATAACTGTTAGATTGTAAGCTCTTTGAGCAGGGACTGTCTTTCTTCTATGTTTGTGCAGTGCTGCGTATGCCTTGTAGCGCTATAGAAATGCTAAATAGTAGTAGTAGTAGTAGTTAAGCAGTTCAGCTTTTATCTTTATTTCTGTTCTTGTACAAGTCTCCTAAGACCTGTTACCTGAAAGTCTCAGTATCTTGCAGTTAACTTTGACATACCAGCACACCTGAAGTTTCTTTCTTTTCTGATATTTTTTTCTTTCTTTCTTTTCTTTTCTTTCTTACATTTATATCCCACAATATTCCCACCCAAGAGCAGGCTCAATGTGGCGTACAATAGTTAATAAGCAAACAATAGTACAAAGTACAGTAGACAATGAGGCATATTTTCAAAGCACTTAGCCTCCCAAAGTTCCATAGAAACCTATGGAACTTAGCCTCCCAAAGTGCTTTGAAAATATGCCTAAATGTACTCATATTCAGCAGCTCAGAAGGATTGCCTCATGGTACAGAGACTTTGTGATTCTGACAGTTGCTTCAGTGGATGGAGACAGAAATCTGAGAAACCCAGCTTTGCTGAACAGGTGAAAAAACACAGCTGGGTTTACAGGAGAGGATCAGAGCTGGTCTGCTGGAAATGTTATATCTTAACATAAAGATATGTCCAAGGTAAAAAAACCAAGTTCTCTTCAAAGCGTTTAACAGGACATGAGCTGACTGAAAGTAAAATGGAGAAAGAGAGAGGGCCAGAAAGTAGGGGGCACACAAGCCCAGAGGAGAAGGTAAAGACCAATAGAAACAGAGCTTGTCAATGAGGTGGCAAGCGTGGTTGCATTACCATAAACTACACTACACACAATGCCTAGCTCACATGACCTAGCAGTGAAATAATAACAAACATTAACCCATTCCAGGGTTCCACTGTAACTTAAGCAAGGCTGTCAAAAGACAGAACAGTTCTGTGTTCACGGATGAAAGGCCAGGGATTGGACCGCAGAAAACAAATGCTAATGGAGATGGATATATGGTGGCCCAGGACCGATTCTCAGAAGACTGTGTTTGTGAAGAGCTAGCTAAATTAAAAATAGACAAAGCGATGGGGCCTGATGGGATATATTTGAGGGTACTCAAGGATCTCGGAGAAGTTCTGGTGCTCCATTGTGTAACCTCTTCAGTGCTTTAGAGTCTGGAGTGGTTGCGGAGGACTGGAGAAGGGCGGAAGTGGTCCCTCCACACAAGAGCGGAAGTAAGGAAGAGGTTGGGAGTTATAGACCTGTCAGTCTGACCTCATTGGTGAGTAAACTAATGGAAATGCTTATAAAGCAGAGGATTGTGAGGTTTCTCAAATCGAATGGACTGCAGGACCTGAGGCAGTGTGATTTCACTAGATAGAGGCAGTTCTTGTCAGACAGATCTGATAATTTCTTTGACTGGGTGACCAGTTGGACATGGGAGAGGTGCTAGATGTGGTGTACTTGGATTTTAGCAAAGCCTTTGACATGGTTCCGCACAGGCAACTGATAAATAAACTGAGTGCCCTCGGTATGGAACCTAAAGTGACTCCCGGTGGAGGTCGTGGAGACAAGAACTGTGTCTGAATTTAAGAAAGCATGGGGTAGGCATGTGGGATCTCTTAGGGAAAGGAGGAGTTAGTGGTTACTGAGGATGGGCAGACTGCATGGGCCATTTGGCCCTTATCTGCTGTCATGTTTTTTTTTTTCTTGATGAGCTCTGTAAAGAATTTGGGGATAGCTCTTTTTCTGTTTTAGTTGCTTACATTTTTTTTTAGTTCCTAGAGGTTTTGTTTTTTTTTTTGTATAGTTCCTAGAGTTTCTGGGTTGCAAGCTGCAATTTTTTTCCTAACAGGTTCAAGCCCTTTCATTTTGGGGGAGAACAGTTAATTACTGCTTTGTGTTTTTTTTGTTTCTTTAATACAAGAATACTGAAGGAGTGATGGGTGCATAGAATTCTATGTAGGATGACATCAAATCAGTGGTTCTCTCTCTCTTTCCATCTTTTGGAATATAAACACACCTGTACTAGTCTGGCAAGACTCAAGGAAAGGAAATTAGATGACACCTAATTTCTCCAAATTTCATTTCATTCCCTTCCAAATCTGAACCATGGATTACCAGTGGTATTAAACTGGAACATTTTAAATTCTTGATGTTACAGTTGAGACTAAGTTGTACCAGGACACTGAAGACTGGATATTTCTCAGAAAGCTAAATTTAGCTTTTGTTAATATAGACATTCATTCTTTCTTTAAAAAAATGTATATCCTGTACAATCCTTCCACTCTCGGTGGATCACAGCATAACATACATAATTTTATTTAAAGGGAGGCACACACACGCATTAAAAGGTTCTTGACTAAAACAAATCTGTCAGTAAAACAATAATGAGCTTAAACACCCAGCTTTAAACCACGGTAAAAGCTTGGGCAAAATTAAAACCTTCAATGTTTACGGATCTGAAGAAGTGAAGTCATACCTCTTAAATTAAAGGGCAACAAATTCCACTGCTGTTAACAGCTCTCATACATTACTACTATTAATAGCATTTATATAGCGCTACCAGACAACACGCAGCGCTGAACACCTGACATAGAGAGAAAGTCCCTGCTCAAAGAGCTTGCAATCTCTGCTTAGTCACCTAGCTTTCCATCACCAGAGTGTGGTGCAACTGCCAGAGCCATAAGAATCTTTCTGGTGGGGTGCTCAGGGTATATAGACATCATACATTTGCTAGAAATAAGCCTGCTTTCTGTATAAATAATGTTTGCTACTTAAACCTACCAGCAATGGCCTTTGAATGTAAATACGATGTATCCATGATTTAGGGAATGAGCCTTTGAGCCATCTGTTGAGCACTTTTATTTTGTACTGGATAGGTGGAAGTTCAGTGTCTGCTGCTAATGGAAGTGCTGGGAGGGGCTAACAGACATGCAGTTCAGGGTACATTGAAGAGACTGAGGAAGCTCTGGAAACAGGTAACTTCTCCATTCTTTTCTGACTAGATTGTCTGGCCCATGTGAAGTCACTTTTTTAATGTGGTGATGTGTTGATTTTCATAGAACCCTGGTCTTGTGGATCAGTATTTTTCTACCACTTTTTGTCTGGAACTTCATCAGAGTTATGCAGCGATGCTAGGGATCCTAGTGCAATTCTGCACAAGTCAGAAGGAGATGGAGGTTATCAGAAGATACAAGGTAAGTTTTAGACTCGATCCATCCATCACTTAGATTTTGTAATTGTAATTTGTGGTATTTGATCAAAAATAGCACAATTATCAGGAGACATAGGTCAAGTTAGGTTGACTATAGTAACTGAGGATTAGCAAAGTGATAGCCAACAGTATGGGGCATATAATAAATGTAAATTGCTTTGGTTATATCACAGGAAGGCAATATATCAAATCCATGACCCCCTGGAAGACACAAAAAATGAGCTAAATCCAATGTGTTGCTCAGGCAAGGGGCATTCTGTTACAGTGGAAAAAGCATTAGAAGTGATGTATGAAAATGCTGAAATGCCCCAGAACAAGCACAGGGAAGTTGAGAGAAGTTAATGGGCAATGAAGATTTTAGGTTGCCATGGGCAGGATTGTGAAGAGAAAGGGAGCAAGTGAAACTTGGAAGACAGTGAATGCAGAACCGGTGCAGATGGGGCAAGGGGAGAAGAATTCTCAATAAAAGAAAAGACAGTGGGAATAGTGCTGTGATAAGGTGTAATATGATTTAGATGTAAGCAAGAAGTGAAGCAAAATCAAAGAATGTAGCAGGATTTAGTAACAGAGGAAATAGGCAATGTAAATCACCTGTATTAGCAGCCAAGAAATTTAAGATATCAGATACAAAAAATGCTTAACTAGTACACAGTTTTGTGAGTATTTGTTTATTCTCTGTTCATGGCTGCACATGTATTTTTAGTTTTGCTACAAGATGAGGAAACAGATCTTTCATTTCAGTTCTTAGCAAATGGAAAATATCAAGCTGATCTGGCTTGGGGCAAAACTCCCATCTGCCTGTTCCACTTCCCTTATTCAGATGTAATTTTTGTACTTTTGTTTTACTGTAGAGCTCTCTGCTGGATTTCTACATAAAGATGGTCCTGATGAGCAAACAGAAGCCAGAAAAACATGTCCTGGTGAGATCAGCATCTTTATTTTGTGATTCACTATAGTGATTTACTATAGTGGTAATGTTATGTCTAATGTGCTTTTCTTGTAGGATGCCTGTGGTCCACTAGTTCGACACATTTCTCACACAGAGTTCAAGGACCTTATGCTGCCCACGCTACAGAAATCCCTCCTCCGCAGCCCTGAGAATGTTATTCGGAGTGAGTATGTTAATGGGATAAATGGGCTGGATGAGGAGTGTTCACCTAATGACTTGGTATACCACATTTCAATGAGGAATACCAAAGCAGTCTACAGTAAAATATCACAAACAAGAAAAGAATACAAATAAATTAGGAAAGAAGATTGTAAATAACAAAGGTTATGAAAGTTAGAAAAGGGGTCTCACTTTCATTGTATAAGAAATGGTTCACAAAACAGGTGGTGAAGAACTATCATCAGTTAGGCCCATAAGTTTGAAGAGTAATACAGAGAGGTATGTGAATGGTAGACAGATTCATGTGGGAGCCGAGTGTGCATGAGAGAGTATTTATTGGAGAGTTGTGTGGGGGGATTGTGTGATGGTATGACTTACAGAATAAGGGAATCCCACACTCAAAAACTCAACTTGAAGAGAAATACCACATCTATATCATTGGAGAGCTGTATAGTGTATCTATACTGCTCTCCATTGCTTTTTACAAACGAACCACTACAGAGGCAATCCTGTATTCTTTGATGACAATTTTTTAAATAAGCTTTTTAAATAAATAAAAATATTTTGGTTTGGAAGGAGGAACCCTCTGTATTAGAGACGGTATGCATCACTAGGTGCTAATTCTAGCTTATGTTCAGCAATTGTGAGACTCGCAAGAGTCGCAAGGGTCTTACCTGCTACAGTTTTTTTTTTTTTTTAAAGATGATACCTTTTTTATTGGACATAACAATACATTTCTTGATTAGTTTTCGAAGGTTGCCCTTCTTTGTCAGATCGGAAATAAGCAAGTGATATCAAAACTCAACTTCACAATTTTGTACGGGCTGAACCTTTCTACTGATTAAATCAACACTTAGATATATACAAGGTTCTGAATGAATTGTGCACACTTATGTATGCATAGGAGGAAAAAGCCTCGAGCAAACTCCTGTTTACTTCAACATATAGTTTAGTTTTCAACATTTTTATTGATGACAATCAAAATTAGATAACATAGCAACATCATAACATACATAACAAAAAGCCAGTGAGTGAGTCCGTCATCAATTTTTTCTTTCACCTTTTCACCCCCCTCCTCCCATCCTCCCCCCTCCTTGCCCCTCTCCCCTCCCTCGCTTGCCCTAGGGCTTGGACTCTGATAGTCCAGGGCACCCCCCCTCTCCCCTAGTGGAGCCATATATATCGTATGGACGCTTTCTGTGGCTCCTGACAGTGTCATCCTACCCCTTATTCAGAAGCAAGCTTCGCCCTTTTGGACTCAATGTCTGTAAATAAGGGCCCCAAATCTGTGTAAAATGCGCTAAACACTTCTGGGACCCCTTAGCCCCCCTAGCCTCCCAAGAAGCCAGCAAATGTACTTGATTTCTCCAGTGCCAGTAGGCTGGCGCCTCCGGTACAGTCCAGTATGGTAAGATGCTTTTCTGGGCCACCAAACACAGTTTACGGCTCAGGAGTTGAGCTGTCTTAGTTTGCCTACGAAATGACCCTTGCGTATTCAGCACAAAGTCGTCCCAGGATCCTGTCACAGGAGTCCCCAACAGTTGAGTTAAGAACTTAGTAATCTCCCCCCAGAAAGCCTTCACTCCGGGGCATTCCCAGAAGGCATGATATAATGTATGTGGGAAGTGGCCGCATTTAACACATGTGGCCCCCTGCAGGAAATCTACATGAGCCAATTGCTGCCCCGACATATATGCCTGTAAAATGACTCTATACCCCACTTTCCCGGAGCCTCTCATCCAGACTAATGGCTGGGATTCCCTGCAACGTGAGCCCCACATTCCACCCCGTTAATGTTGCCCCCGATTTCCTGTTCCCATTTTCTCTTGATTTCTGCAAAGTTTTTAGGGGGCTTGCGCCTAACCAAAGCTTTATGGAGTGCTGACACCGACATTCCCGTGACTTCCATTTCCCGGAAAAAATCTCGTAATTTGCTTCCCAGTCGTTGCTGTAGCAATTCTGGATCTAATACTGAAATGTAATGTTTAACTTGGGCGTACACAAACCTAGCCCCCCAAGCCACCCCTATCCGAGTCTGTAGTTCTTCGTATCCTATTAAATTCCCCTCCTCCCTTAATAGATGTTCAATCTTTGTTATTCCCAACCGCTCCCACTCCAAAAACGTTGGGTTATCCAGGCCTGGTACGAAAGCTGGATTCCCCTTGAGGGTCAACTGGTCCGATGTCGAGGGATTCCCCCCCACTGCCTGTACCAGTCCCTTCCATGCCTCTCGCAGGGATTGTAGTATCGCACTATTCCTCAGATAGTGTGGGAGCTGCTTACGTGTAAGATGTAACAACGAAAAGAGTTCAAAAGGAGCAAAGTGTTCCCGTTCCATTTTTATGGGTCAGGCAAGCCTGGTTATATAAGGACAAGTCCGGTAGCCCTAGACCGCCCTGTCTCCATCCTCCTAGCATGTAGGAATATCGCAATTTAGGTTTCTTCCCCGCCCAGCAGAATTTACTGAAGGACCTATGTATACTTTTCAAGTCTTTCCGTGACAATCGAATCGGTAATGTCTGCAACAGGTACAGCCATTGTGGAAACAGGATCATCTGTATCAGATTCGCCCTTCCCCTCAGCGATAGGGGAAGAGGTCCCCACTTCTCCAGCTGCTTCTTAGTAACCCCCATAAGAGCCGTATAATTTATAGCATGCAGCTTCCTCAGGTCCAGGGTCAGCCTAATTCCCAGGTACTTAAATGAGTCCTCAGCCCAACTCAGGGGAAAGTCCCGACCCATCTTTCGCTTCACTTCTGCGGATGATGCCAATGCCTCTGATTTAGTTAAATTTAAACGTAGGCCCGCAAAATCACCATATTCCCTTATAATTTCCATTAGAGCCGCAAAAGAGGCCTGCGGGTCTGTCAACAGTACCAGTAGGTCATCCGCAAAAGCCGCTATTTTAAACTGAAAAGGCCCTACCTCTATCCCCTTTACCGAAGGGATGCCTATGATGTCCCGAATCAGGGGGTCTAGAGACAGTACAAATAAAAGGGGGGACAGCGGGCATCCTTGTCTCGTTCCCCTGAATATCGGAAAGGTCCATGACTCCATCCCGTTTACCAAAATCCGGGCCTGAGGGGAATGGTATAGGGCCCGCACTGCTGATAAGAACCGCCCAGTAAAACCATATGCCGCCAGTGTGGCAAACAGGAATTCCCAATGGACCTTATCGAACGCCTTTTCGACGTCGAAACTTATAAGTAAGGATGGTGTCCCTTTCCTACTCCTCATCTCCAATGCTGTTAATATCTTTCTAAGGTTTTTTGTCACTGTTCGCCCCTCCACGAAACCCACCTGCGTCTCATGCATTAGTCCCGGCAACACCCTTGCCATACGATTAGCCATGAGCTTAGCCAGTATTTTCACCTCTACATTTAGCAGAGAGATAGGACGATAGGATTCTGGCTGCTCTGGGTCTTTACCTGGTTTTGGCAGGACTACAATCTGCGCCAACGCCAGATGAGGCGGCATTTCCTCCATATCGATTATTCTGTTAAAATACCGAGTCAGGGTTGGTATTATGTCTTCCCCCAGCATCTTATAAAATTCTATCCGTAATCCGTCCGGGCCGGGTGCCTTGAGTAATTGGCTCCTCGCTATTACCACAGCTACCTCCTCTTCCTGCACAGGGCGGTTTAGTTCCTTCACATCTTGTTGTCTCAGGGAGGGTAAGTTAAGATTGTTCAGATAATAAGTCCCTGGGAGCCCTTGATCTAAATGTTGTTCATACAATTGACTATAAAACTTATGGGAAACCTCACAAATAGCCCCATCTGCAAGCACTTCCCCCCCTTGGCCATCATTCAACTGTAACACCCTTCCTCCCCCCCCCCCCCCCTTAGGGCGCGCCAATCTGGCCAATAAGCTGCCTGTTTTATTTCCGTGCTTGTACAACTGGTATTTATAATAGATTAAGGATTTGGTGGCTCTTTGGTGTAACAGCTCATTGAGCGCCACCTGTAGTTCCATTAAACGGGTTCTATGCTCCCCTTTATGCGTTCGACCAAACAGTTGCCTGGCCTTACAGACTTGGGCACTTAGTCTCAGTATTTCTCTGTTCCGCGCTGAACGTGCGAAATGTGTGTAGCTAATTACTTCCCCGCGGAGCACCGCTTTTGCGGCATCCCAGAACAATAATGGATTGTCCCTATGTTCCCTATTCGAGGACTCATATGCTCGCCAGCACTCCATAAGCTTCTCCCGCAAACCCACGTCTTTATACATCTCTACTGGAAACCTCCAAGAACCGTTCCCATGAGCCTTGGGTCCCATCTCCCAGTCCATACTCACCCAGGCGTGATCTGAGATTGTGTAAGGCCCAATTTCCGCCTTAGTTATTTTGCCGAATAGATCTTGTGATGTTAGGATGTAATCAATTCGCGCCTGGGTGTCATGTGCACGGGAGAGGTGCGTGTAGTCCTGTTCCATGGGGTGCAAGGTTCGCCAAATATCAATCAAATCTAATAGGCTCCCCAATCTTTTCAGGCCTTTATTTGATGCCCCCAAGTCGCTACGGACCCCTTGAGAACAATCGAGCTGGGGGTCCCACACCGTATTAAAATCTCCGCCCACCACTACTGGGACCCCTGGGTGATCCATTAGGTGTCCTACCACCTCCTGATAAAACTTTTTATCATACTGGTTGGGGGCATATATATTACCAAGTAGACTTTTTTGACCCTTGCTCTCCATTTCCACCACCACATATCTCCCCCCCCTGGTCTACATATATGGGCTTAATCGCTGCTGCTACCCCCTTGCGAAACAACACTGCCACCCCCCTTTTTTTCCCCTGGGCTGCCGCTGCCACACACTCCCCCACCCACCATGTTTTTAGTTTAGCATGTTCCGCCTGACTGAGGTGAGTTTCTTGCAATAGGGCAATATCAACCTTATGCCTCTGTAGTTGCTGTAAAATTTTTGTTCTTTTTATTGGGGAGTTAATGCCTCCAACATTCCATGTTACCAACTTTACCATATTTGTGCTGTTGTGAGATACACAGTGATAGTGCCCTTATAACAAGACTCGAGCAGGCGTCCCAGCCTCCGCCCCCCCCCCCCAAGTCAACTCTAGTCCTCCCAAATATATTCCACTTGTCTGTGAGCCTTCTGCTGATTTGTTTTCCCCTTAAGCGTCCGTCACCATATTGTATTAATCCTTGATAAGCTCCACTATTCCCTCAACTCCCCATCCCCCCCCCCCCCCCCCCCCCCCCCCCCCCCCCCGCTTCCCACCCCCTTTCTTTACCCTGCCCCCCATTTCCCTTGCTCCCTGCCTGGGAACCATCACGTGTAGACACCCTCCCTCTTCCTCCCCCTCCCATATCCTCAGATTTTCCCCCATGTCCACCTAGCTTACCCCTCCGATCTTTATCCCTGTCTCTCATCATACACCCCAACAGTAATCGGATCTTGTCCCCCCTATACAACAAGAACATTTTCAACCGTTAAACACTTAAACATTAAGACCTCCAATCCCAGCCTTAGCTCAATGTCCCCATTTTTATAGCTTAAACTACCCAAACCTATGCATTCAGGTCACTGTCCTCCATCTTGATTAGGGTTTCTGCCAGCTCATGTTCCACCCTCAGTTCAGGTCGCCGCGTCTTCATGTGCCTTATCCGCAAGCTCTGTTTCCAGATGGGTTACAAAGTCCTTCGCTTCCTCAGCTGACTCAAATGACCTTGTCCCCTTGTATGTTACCTTCAGTGTAGCCGGACACATTAAAGTAAACCGCACCTTCATGGCATATAGTTTAGCACACAGTCCTGAGAACGCTCGCCTCCTCCCTGAGACTCCTGCTGAATAGTCCTGGAAACAAAGGACTCTTTTATTTTCATATGTTAAGGCACCTTCCGACCTTGAGGCCTGAAGAATATATTGTTTGTGTGCAAAGTTCAGCACTTTTATAATAATCACTCGCGATCTGGAGCCCTCTGCCTGGCGGGGACCTATGCGATGCGCTCTCTCTTCTCTGACGGGACCCATGCTAGCAGGGAAGTCAATCTTGTCTGTCAGCCATCTTTCCATCGTACTTGCCAGATCTTTACCCCCCAGGGTCTCTGGGATCCCCACCAAGCGCAAGTTGTTTCTCCTGGATCGATTCTCCAGGTCCTCCACCTTTTGCTCCAACTCCAACAGCTGTTTCTTGAGGCTTTTCTGTTCTCCTTCCACTTCCGTTACTCTGTCCTCCACCTCGCTGGTTCTGGTCTGAAACGCCACACATTCTCGGGTCAGATCATCCATGCGCGATTGCAGCTTCTCCAGCTTTGTATCTGTCGGTGTTAACCGCCTCTCCAGCATCTCTTCCAGCACTGCGGTCATCTCCGAGGTTATCTCCGTGACCCAGGCAGAGGCAACAGAAGAACCAGCGCTATGCGTCAAAGAGACGCCATCTTGGATTCCGCCAGTTTGTTTCTTAGCTTCTCTTTTTGCGCTGCTTTTGATGCCATTTCAGGACTCCCGATCCTCCTGCTTGACTGCCTGGCGTGCCGCCTGTTGCCCGTTGTCGAATTATTTATTTTTGGGTTATTTATGTTCGGCTCGATGCGCGGGGGGAGAATTCAGGGGCCGGAGAGCTCTTCACTTGCGACCTCTCTCCGGCATGGCATCAGGTGATCCCTGCTACAGTTTTTTAGCTGTCCTATCTCAACCACATCATCGGTTTCCCCTGTTCCATTATAGAAAACTGCACACTATAGTGTATCATGTAAATATCACAAGTGCTAAAACAAAAAACAACCCTACATAGATTCAAAAATTTTAATATGTCAAATTTAAACACTGAAACTTATGTGCGGTACAGCCAGTATCAGCAAAATGAAACTTCCGGTATCCAACTCAAGTAAATCCCACAACTGTGACCACTTTCATATGATACTGCAGTATCAGGCTTAACAACATCCCACTAGAGACACCTTCTTAACATAGTAGCGCCCCCAACAAGAGTCAGAACATAATGACGTCAGTCAATATCACAAACATATATAATATGGTATGGCGCAAATCAATAAAATATAGCTCAAATATAGAATTGAATGTTTGCATAAATACACACTGAATCAGACATGTCCCATTCCGTTCAAAAAAACTAAATTCCATTCGATCATATCATTCAAGCCCCATTCTGTGGTAGCGCTCAAACGATAGATCCAGTATTGTTCTTTCTCTAATAGTCTTTGTGCTCGATCGCCACCTGTAGACAACTCCTGTACTTTGATCAATAACAGTCCATTTGATCTGAGAGAATTGACGATGGAATTGCAAAAAATGTTGAACCATAGGGGCTGACATAGTTCGTGTATGTAATCTGCTATGATGTTCAGTCAGTCGAATTCTCACCTTTCATGTTGTATGTCCCACTTAAAATCTCTGGCGTGGACACATGATTAAATACATGCCAAACATTGAATCACAGTGTGCCATTTGAACTTGAAAGTTTGATGAGAACAAAAGGATGAATCAACTCAGAAACTTCCATAGCCGTATCATGAAACGAACATCTTCTACAAGAAATATGTCCATAATCGTTACCAGATTGAGGCAAAGGTGGTTGCATAATAGTCCTAACCACCTGGTTTCTTATATTAGAATGCCGAATGGAGATTGAGTGCATGCCAGAGATTTTATGTGGACATACAACACATACTGGCAGGACAGCTAATACCTGAGAACATAAGAATAGCCATACTGGATAAGACCAGTGGTCCATCAAGTCCAGTATCCTGCTTCCCAACAGTGGCCAATCCAGGTCACAAGTACAGGTCACAAGTACTTGTTTTACCATGGGACTGGCTTCATCAGGGGATTTTTTTTTCACATTCATTCTGCATGATTTTGATACACCATAATAAAAGTGGAAAAAGAGGTTTTTGGCCGATGATTGGACTAAGTTCAAAGAAGTGCTTATACTGAAGCAGCCGGAAACCTTTTACTACTTTGTTCCTCCAAATTTTATGAGGTAAAAAGAAATAGAAAAAGAAGAATTATAATGCGGTTTCCTCAGCAATCCACTGAGTTCGATTCCCACCTCAGGCACAGGCAGCTCCTTGTGACTCTGGGCAAGTCACTTAACCCTCCATTGCCCCATGTAAGCCGCATTGAGCCTGCCATGAGTGGGAAAGCGCGGGGTACAAATGTAACAAAAAAAAAAAATCCTCCAGACCGTTCAAGACGCTTGGGTTATGTACTCCTACCAGCAGAGGGAGACTGAGAACACTAAAACTTCTTATACAAGTAGCCTGTGCAGACCTTCTACTAACCAGTATTTTCTCAGTCTCAGCAGAGGGTAGATGTGTGCAGCCTGTGCAGTGTACTTTGTCTGGTAGGCCCGTTTGGGGTTTCTAGGTTGGGTTGTAAATGTTAGAGAACCCACACTTGGATCTCTATTACAGGGTGTAAGTCCTAAGGGGCTTCTTATTCCCTGTGGGGTGTCACACCCGGGTGGCCGGGTCCCTCCCCCTGTGCTCTTCCTCTGAAGGACTGCTTGACCTCGGCTACAGACCTCATTCTGTACCCTTGAGGCGTTTAGGCATCAGCAACTAGGTTTAAAAAAAATGTTTTTAAAAGGCGTCTTCAAGGGCGTTCTTGCCTTAGGTGGTTTTGCCTATTAGTCTGTCAGAGCACAAAGCAACTGTTTGTTTTTTATTATGTTCGCGGCCATTATGTCTAAGCCGGCGAGGTGTTGGTTTTCCCCGAAGCGCGGCGTTGAAGTGAAAGGTGGCCAATGTAAATTTTGTGGGGAGCCTACGTTGTCAGCGCTCTTGCCCCCTGTGCTTTCCCCTGAGTCGGCGGAGGTGTTGGGCAGCGATTTGATCGCACATTCCGGGCCAGCAACGTGGCCATTTTGGCTGCGCGTCCCGGGTCGGCCTCGACGGAGCCGTTTTTCCCGGGAAGCGTGGCCCTTTTGGCCGCGCATTCCGTACCGGCGCCGGGACACCCGTGTGTGGTGGGAAGCACTCCTAGTTTAGCCACGGATCACGCAATGGACCTGCCGCCTCGGGAGCGAGGGGGGTCCATCGCGGAGACTGCGGGAAGTGTTGGGGCTTCAGCAGCGTCGGGGGGGGGGGGGGATCTGGCTTCCCCCCTGAGTTTGTTTGGTCTCTGTATAATGCCTGGAGAGCTGGCCCCTCTCAGGCTGTTTGTTCCCCGGAGGCTGCTAGTTCAGTGGGAGTTAAGCGCCCACGGGTTGATATTTCGGAGCCTATGGAGATACTTTCTCTGCCTGGGTCAGACGTTTGGAGTGACCTAGGAGAGGAGGATCTCTTAGATGTGTCTGAGGATCAGGATGAGCTAAGGGGAAGATTCTTCAGTGGTTTGCATTTTTCATAAGGAGGAGTTGTTAGAGCTCATTGATCAGGTGATCTGTACTTTGAAGTTTGCTCCGGTGGCCACTCCCTCTGCGGAGGGACCCCAGGTAGATCCCTTGGTTAAGGGGATTCGGAGAACCTCCCGTTCCTTTCCCATGAATTCAGACATTAGGGACATGGTTTTTCAGGAATGGTCTGTGCCGGAAGCTGCTTGTAAGGTGTCTAGGGCTATGGCGCGGCTGTATCCCTTGCCTCCGGAAGATTTGGCCCTGCTGAAACCACCTACTGTGGATGCGGTGGTTATGGCGGTTACTAAGGCTACGGCCATTCCGGTGGATGGCGGTACAGCCTTATGGGATCCTCAGGATAGGAAGCTAGAGTCCTTTCTGAAGCGCAGCTTTGATTTGTCAGCTTTGGCCTTGCAAGCCTCTGTGTGTGGGGGCTTGGTTTCCGATCAGATACCGCATCCAATTCAAGCTTCTCCTCCTTACTTACAAATGCACTCACTCTGCTGCTCCACCCTACCTCTCTACCCTCATCTCCCCCTACGTTCCTGCCCGTAACCTCCGCTCACATGACAAATCCCTCCTCTCAGTACCCTTCTCCACCATTGCCAACTCCAGGCTCCGCTCATTTTGCCTTGCCTCACCCTATGCCTGGAACAGTCTTCCTGAATCCCTACGCCAAGCCCCCTCCCTACCCATCTTCAAATCCTTGCTTAAAGCTCACCAATGCTGCATTCGGAACCTATCCTTTCGAACATATAGGTTGCCCCAATCTGTCTGACCTATCTGATTAACTGTACATTTGTCTTTTTAGATTGTAAGCTCTTCGAGCAGGGACTGTCCTTCCATGTTAAATTGTACAGCGCTGCGTAACCCTAGTAGTGCTTTAGAAATGTTAAGTAGTAGTAGTAGCTTGTTTCCGTTGGGCGGAGAAGCTCTTGGATGAGCCTGCGTTAGATAGGACTGGTTTGGTTCAGGACCTGGCCAAATTGGAGATGGGGTCTTCGTTTTTGGCAGACACCCTTTATGATTTGCTAAGGGCTTCGGCTAAGAATATGGCTCTGGCGGTGACGGCTCGCAGGGCTCTTTGACTTAGGGGCTGGGTGGCAGATGCGGCCTCTAAAGCAAAGTTGTGTTCTCTACCTTTCAAAGGTTCCATGTTGTTTGGAGAGGACTTGCATAAACTGATGAGTGGTCTTGGGGATACCAAGGTCTCACGGTTGCCAGAGTTATGCCCTAAGGCGGCTAGTCGAGGTGGTTCAGCTAGAGGTTGGTTTAAGGACGTGAGGCGGTACAGGCCGGGCAGATTTGTGTCTCCTTCTAAAAGCAGTTTTTTCCAGCGGACGCAGTCCTTTCAAGGGGGTCGTCGAGGAGGTCGGGACTCCTCCGGAGGTGCCGGAAATGGTAATAAGTCCTCCTTATGAAGGTGTGCGGGTCCAGCCTCTGGTGAAGGTCGCGGCGTGACTTTGTCTGTTTTATCAGGGGTGGACCCAAATTACTTCAGATCAGTGGGTGCTGTACTGGAGGTCGTTCGCAACGGTTATGCGCTCGAGTTGGAGCACCCGCTGCCGGATCTGTTTCTTCCCTCTCCTTGTCACTCTCGAGTCAAGTTAAAGGCTATTCAAGAGACTCTGGGTCATGTAATCCAGTTGGTAGCTGTGGTACCCGTTCCTCGGCACGAGCTGGGAATGGGTTGTTATTCCATTTACTTTGTGGTGCTGAAGAAGGAGGACCAGTTTTGACCCATTTTAAATCTCAAGAGTGTCAATGGGGCGCTCAAGGTGCCATCCTTCCGCATGGAGACTCTGCGCTCGGTCATAGTGGCTGTTTGTCAGGGAGAATTTCTCACGTCACTGGATCTCACGGAAGCGTATCTGCACGTGCCGATTCGAGAGGCCCATCAGCGTTTCCTTCGTTTTGCTGTTTTAGGGAGGCACTTTCAGTTCTGTGCTCTGCCTTTTGGTCTGGCAACGGCTCCACACACCTTCTCCAAGATAATGGTGGTGGTAGCAGCGGCTTTGCGGAGGCAGGGAATTCTGGTGCATCCGTATATGGACGACTGGTTGATCCGGACAGAGTCTCGGGCTCACAGTGATGCGGCGACGGCTCAGGTGGTCGCATTTCTGGAATCGCTCGGATGGGTAGTGAATGTAGTCAAAAGTCAGTTGATCCATCGCAGAGTCTGGAGTACTTGGGAGTGCGGTTCAACACGGCAGTGGGTCGTGTTTTTCTGTCGGATTCTCGGATCGCCTCTTTTCAGCAACAGGTCCGGCTGTTAATGTCCGTTCAGAGTCCGACGGTTCGAATGTACCTCCGGGTTCTGGGCCTCATGGTAGCGACAATAGAGGTAGTACCATGGGCCAGGGCGCATATGCGTCAGCTTCAGGCGGCTCTGTTGTCCCGGTGGTCTCCTCAGGTATACAGTTTTGGAGCTGCGGTTGCCATTGAGGGGGGCTCCTCGGCGCAGTCTCCAGTGGTGGCTGTGCTCAGCCCATCTGAAAAAGGGCATGCCGTTGGAACCTCCTCAGTGGGTGATTCTGGTAACGGATGCCAGTCTGCTGGGCTGGGGAGCTCAGTGTGTCGGTCGGTCCGCGCAGGGGCGGTGGTCGACGGAGGAAGCTCAAGTGGTCTATCAAACCGGTTGGAGACGAGGGTGATTCGGATAGCTCTGTTGGCGTTTCGCTCAAGTGTGGTCGGAAAGGCGGTAAAGAGTCATGTCCGACAACGCGACAGCGGTAGCGTATGTCAACCGGCAGGGCGGTATAAAGAGTCTGCGGTTTGCAATCGAGACGGCTCTGCTCATGAGTTGGGCGAAAGGCATCTAGTGCAGATTTCGACGGCGCACGTGGCCGGGGTGGACAACGTGAACGTGGATTTTCTAAGCAGACACATGTTGGACCCCGGAGAATGGTCTCTGCACCGGTCGGTGTTCGACCAGATAGTTCTAAAGTGGGGAATGCCAGTAGTGGATCTCATGGCGTCGGCACAGAATGCTCAGGTTCCTCGGTATTTCAGTCGACGTCGGGATCCGCGAGCGGAAGGGATCGATGCGTTGGTCCTTCCGTGGCCTCAGCGGGTATTGCTGTACGTGTTTCCCCCGTGGCCCTTGATAGGTCGAGTCCTACAGAGGGTAGAATGTCATGCGGGTCCGGTGTTGTTGGCGGCTTCGAATTGGCTGCGTTGGCCGTAGTTTGGGGATCTGATGCGCTTGTTAGAAGGTGAGCCTCTATGGCTGGGGGGCTCGGTGCTGTTGTGTCAGGGTCCAGTTGTCATGCCGGATCCGCATCGGTGTTCTCTCTTACGGTGTGGCCCTTGAGAGGGAACGGTTGAGAAGGAAAGGGTTTTCCCCTTAGGTGATTCAGACGATGCTGCAGTCTTGCAAACGTTTGACGTCTTTGGCCTATGTGCGTGTGTGGCGCATATTTGAAGATTGGTGTGGCTACCGGGCGTGTGTCCCTTCGACAGCTTCTGTCATGCATTTTAAATTTCTTGCAGGATGGTTTTGAGAAGGGCCTTTCATTGTCATCTTTGAAGGTGCAGCTGGCTGCTTTGGCGTGTTTTCGGGGTAAGGTGCAGGGCAGGTCGGTTGCATCTTCCCCGGATGTGGTCCGTTTTTTGAGGGGGGTGAAGTTGCTTCGTCCTCCTCAGCGACCGGTAGTTCCTCAGTGAGATCTTAATATCGTTCTTGACTCTTTGGCGGGTTCTCCTTTTGAGCCCTTGGAGTCTTGTTCGATAAAAGACCTTACTATGAAGGTGGTCTTTTTGGTAGCTATATCGTTGGCTCGCTGGATTTCGGAACTTCAGGCCTCTTTCATGTAGGCCTCCGTTTCTGTGTTTTTCTAAGGAAAAGGTTTCGCTGTGTCCAGTGCCTTCGTTTTTGCCTACGGTGGTATCCTCCTTTCATGTCAATCAGGTGATTTTCGTTGCCGGTCTTCGGGGGACCGGACAGGGGATGCTTCGCAGCGTCGTTTGGCGAAGTTGGATGTGCGCAGAGTGTTGAAGGTTTACTTGCGCAGGTCGGAGGAATTCAGGTCTTCGGACAGGTTATTTGTCCTTCATGGGGGCCCAAGAAAGGAGCGGCTGCTTCTAAGGCATCTATAGCTCGGTGGTTGAAGGATGCCATCTCTTCGGCTTACATATTGCATGGCCGTATGGTGCCCGTGGGGCTCAAGGCACATTCCACTAGGGGGATGGCGGCTTTTTGGGCAGAGAGTAGTTTTGTTCCACCGGTGGACATTTGTAGAGCGGCGGTGTGGTCCTCCCTGAATTCTTTTGTCAAACATTACAGAGTGGATGTACAGGCAAGGGAGGATGCCAGTTTTGGCGCTGCAGTCCTGTCCTCTGGGCTTCGCAGGGCCCACCCTTAGATGCGTTTTCTGCTTTGGTACATCCCAAGCGTCTTGAACGGTCTGGAGGATTGCTGAGGAAGGTGAAATTAGGCCTTACCTGCTAATTTTCTTTCCTCTAGATCCTCCAGACCGTTCAAGAGCCCACCCAGTGTATCGGACAGTTCAGTATGATAATTTCTTTAGACTTCAGTTGCTGATATTTCTAGTAGCTCCTGTGATTTGGGTCCTGGAGTTTTACTAAGGGCAGTTTGTGGTATCGTTTGTGCCCATCTGCAGTTGAATTCCCTCGTCTTAAGGGGAGGAGATCTGAATGTGGATTCAGTGGTTTTGTTTAGGTGGAGGTCTTTTGTTCCTCTGCTTTGTTACTGTTTTACTGGTTAGTAGAAGGTCTGCACAGGCTACTTGTATAAGAAGTTTTAGTGTTCTCAGTCTCCCTCTGCTGGTAGGAGTGCATAACCCAAGCGTCTTGAACGGTCTGGAGGATTTAGAGGAAAGAAAATTAGCAGGTAAGGCCTAATTTCACCTTCCTCCCCATCTGCTCCAGCTCTTGATCAGATATCGTATCCCCATTAATTCCGATTTGTCGAAGTTCACTCTAAACTCTATTCTATTCTCATCCTTCTCGATCTATCTGCTGCTTTTGACACTGTTGATCACAGCCTACTCTTTGATATGCTGTCCTCACTTGGCTTTCAGGGCTCTGTTCTTTCCTGGTTTTCTTCTTATCTCTCCCATCGTACTTTTAATGTATACTCTGGTGGATCCTCCTCCACTTCTTTTTTTTTTTTTTTTTTTTCAATTTGTAAAGTTTATTTAAATATACCACAAACAGCAGTATAAATCCAAGCCAGTCTCAACAGTAACATTCCAACATTCTCTGATCCCAACCTTGGGAATTGTACATGTAAACATGAATTTATAACAAAATCTCACCCCCCCCCCCATTTTCTCCCCTTGTGTACCCCCTACCGCCCCCCCCCCCCCCACACCCTCACCGTCTCCCTCACCTCCTCCTCACTGTATCCCACTGTCAGTTGGTGTACCTCAGTGATCTGTCCTGGGACCTCTTCTTTTCTCCATCTATTCTTCTTCCCTTGATACTCTGATCTCATCCCATGGTTTTCAGTACCATCATTACGCTGATGACTCCCATATCTACCTCTCCACACCAGAAATCTCAGCAGGAATCCAGGCCAAAGTATCAGCCTGCCTGTCTGACATTGCCACCTGGATGTCTCACCTCCATCTGAAACTAAACATGACCAAGACTGAGCTTCTTACCTTTCCCCCTAAACCAACTTCTCCTCTTCCCCCATTCTCTATTTCTTTGGATAACACTCTCATCCTTCCTGTCTCATCAGCTCGTAACCTTGGGATCATCTTTGACTCCTCTCTCTCTCTCCTCTGCACATATTCAGCAGACTGCTAAAACCTGTCGTTTCTTTCTCTATAATATCACTCAAATCGGAGGTGTAGTCAGTTTACATGGACATTAAACATGCAGTAGTGGAACTAAAACAGGATTTGGTGGAACTACCCAGCGGCAGGATGGATAGAACTGCACATGGCTACTGTTGCAGAGGTATGAGGATGTGCAGCATAAGGTGGGCGCTCTTCAAAGAGGGAAGCTGGACATTTAGGATAAATTAGAAGACAGATAACCACACTAGGCAGTGCAATCTGAGACTCTAGGGTGTGCCTGAAGAAGCGTTTAGAGACCTGATGTCTGTTGCTTGAGAAGTGTGCCTGGGACTTATTGAAGCAGGCATGTGGCACAGAGGGTGATCTCCCTCCACTTCTTATTGAGTGTGCACTACTAATCATTTCTATAGTGCTACGAGATGTACGCAGCGCTGTACACTTGAAGAGCTTGGAATATGGATGAAGGAATGGTTGAGTGTAGTTGCTTATGAGGATTGAGTTGAGGGCTGTGAAGATATGGTGGTTGTGGGAGGGTCTGGTGGTTTGAGTGTAGGACCAAGGTGGATTTAAGTTAGGGAAATGGAACTGTTGTGGTTGGTGTACTGAGAACTGGTGCTGCTTGGATGGGGGGAGTGCTAGGTAAGTGCCTGGGAGTAGGTAGTTATGCTTTTTTGGCAGTAACAGCTAATGAATGGCTTATAAACTCTTTCTGTTCTCTTTATCAGCAATTTCCTCTTTGTTGATGTCAGTTACCCTTGACCTCAGTCAGTACGCAATGGACATTGGGAAAGGACTTGCCAGTAAGGATTTTTTTTTTAACCTTCCTTATCATATATCCTGAGCAATTTCTTCATAATATTGTGATTTGTGTAGTCATTGAATCCGTTTCTTTGCTTTCTTTTGTGTAGATCAGGTATTGGCCTTTCAGAGAAAGCTCATAAATGACATCAGTTCTGGACTATTCTGTTAATATATTGATTTCTCAGACTTCTGTGTATGGCAGCTTAAGTTTATAATTTCTCCTTTTTTTAGACCAATTGAAATCTAACAATACAGAGCTGATGGATGAGGCGGTGGTAGCATTACACAATCTAGCCCAGCAGTGCAGTGACCCATCTGCTGTAGAGACACTGAGCAAACACCTCTTGTCCATACTCGGGGGTAAGTTACTTTATCCTTGTCTACTTTGTTCTGGACTCCCTTCTCTACCTCCTGCATTTTATGGACATGTGAAGCACCAGTTGGTACAGATTGTATTTTCTTAAATGTCTGAGTAAAATTCCAGATTGAGGTCATTTCCTTCCAACCAGTAGATGGAGACAATGAGTTGCTAGACAGAGGAGTGTTTTGAATGAATAGCTTTATACTGCTTGTCTTCCACAAAGAGAAGTTCCGCTTATTTTGAAATAGGAATGGTAGAGTTGTTAAGCTGAATGACACGGTGTTTTTTTTTAACCCAAGTAAAGATCAATAATTTACTGAAGTAAATATTGGACCCATTATTACTGAAAAGTCGGGAACAAAGTTGACAATGCGTCCCTAGCAGCTGTGTTAATGTAACAGTTCAGAGATGCCCCTTAAGAACATTGCCATGTATGAGACTGAATAAAGCTTGCTTATTTATTTATTGATTGATTGGTTTGATACCCTGCTGATCACCAGTGGCAGGTGATCAGCAAAACACAAAAACACATAGAACATAATTTGGTATTAAAGTGGAATATAAATGTGTCAAATAAAAACATAACACAAATTCAAGACATCAAATAAATGTTCAGCAGTATCGAAGGAATACCTGCCACCAGGAATTTCATTCAAGTGAATACTATATAAATTAATTGTCTTGGTGCAATGATTTAATTTCTGGTTATCAGCGAATTAAAATGAGACAAAATAAGGATTCTGAGCACCTTCACTAATATTTTATTTTATTTATATTAGAAACATTATGGTTAGTAAGTAAGAGAAGTTTTTCCATAGATTAATTGGTAATTTTCATCTTGGACATTATTACTGGAAAGATTTGGACTTCAAACTGGAAACTTGACCTGAAATATAATTCTAATGCCAAGCACTTACTGACTCTGATTTAGGTTCATCCATCATCTCTTTCAGATTCTGATTGTAGTGGGCTACAAGAATCAATTCTGTTTATTATGATGTGTTTTGGTAGTCTAGTTGAAGAAGTCAGAAGGGTATTGTGTTTAGAACAGTCAAAATGCTTCTGTATAAGAATGAGATGTCATGCTGGTTCAGAATAATGGTCCATTGAGGTCAGCATCTTTTTTTCCTGACTGTGGCCAATTCAGGTCACCTGAAAGTACTCTGCAAATCTTAACGTGAGGGATCCTTTTCCAAAAGTCAGAGGTGATACTCTTAAATGTTGCATGGTTAATAATTGGTAATAGTCCTGTATTCCTGAAATTGTTCAGACTTTATACCCAGCTATACTATTACCAGATCCTCTGGCAATAAAATCCATAGATTAATAATGCACTGACTGAAACAAATATTGGAGTGTTCTATTTGAAAGGGTAAATATCTGAAATAACCATTCATTATTTATCCATTCTACCCCGCTCATGATTTTATAGATCTTTTATTGCAGCACTTATCAACTTTTTTGTGACCATGACCTTTGTGTGATGCCCCCTCCCGGAGATGTAGAATAATGATGCCCACGTAGGTCATGACCCCAAACGCTGGTTTTGTGGTCTCTGCGCTATTGTATTCCCTCTCAGCAGTCTCTTCTACAAGCTGAAGTGCCATAATTTGTTTAGCCTTTCCTCTCAGGGGAGCCATTCCATCCTGTTTATCATTTTGGCTGGTTATTAGCTAAAGTACTTTTTTAGTAAGTAGTAGATATTGGCACTGATGTAGTAAAGCTAAAAAAAAAAAAAAATCGAAATGCCTGATGCAGGAAGCTACTGATGAGCTAATGCCTTGGGAATGAAAGAAAGCCACCTTAAAGCCTAAGAGCTTAACAAACTTTTTTTTTCTTTTACTTAGGGTAGTATGTTAAAAATGATAGTAAAGTTAGTGTGTACTAATTCACTACTGTTTGTTTTTTTTTAATTTCTCTTTTAGGTATAACATTACACAGCTTACCAGAATACAAAGTAAAAATGAACTGTTGATCAATACATGCAGTTGTTTATCTGCCTATTAGAACATTCCATTAATATAAAAGATTAGACAGTTACAAAATAAAACACAGCAAGTTATACCATAGAAATATATATATTTTTTTAATCCATCAAACCAAAGTAGACCCCTCCCCCACCCATTAAAGAAGTCGTATATATAAGTTTGTGTATGACAGTCAAGTTATAAAAGACATTGGGATCAAACATCCGTTATTATCGCCATTGTTCAACAAGTTGAGCAGGCTCAGGTACATATGCCAGGAGATAACATGCAGGAATACCAAAGCTCAAAACAATAGGTTCTAATAAATTAAGAGCAAAAAAGAGGAATGCAAAGACAAAACACAGAACAATTATACTAAATGACTTTATGTATTCAATATTAAACTTCTTTCCTTATGGGACTTGATATACTGCCTTTTTGTGTGTGTGTTTTTTTTATTTTTACAACTACATTCAAAGTGGTTTACATAGTATATTCAGGTACTTATTTGTTGCTGGGGCAATGGAGGGTTAAGTGACTTGCCCACAGTCACAAGGAGCTGCAGTGTGAATTGAACCCAGTTCCCCAGGATCAAAGTCCGCTGCACTAACCACTAGGCTAGTCCTCTATATCACTTGAAAGTTATATCGCTTGAAAGTTATTCCACATATTCTGGAAAAGAGAAATACAGAGAGGCATATTTTCAAAGCACTTTGGGAGGCTAAGTTCCATAGGTTTCTATGGAACTTTGGGAGGCTAAGTGCTTTGAAAATGAGCCTCAGAGTGGATTAGGTATTCAGGTAAAGAAAGTTCATTTTCATAATAAGAAATAAAAGGTATTGGATTAAACTTCATTCTTGATAAATTAGTTTGAACAATCAGGAATATTAAACTTCAAATAATGATAAATCAGTATGGACAATCAGGAAATAAAGAGTTACATTTTGTGTAGATCCGGTGTAAATTTTGTTAACTGGCATTTAGGATGGATTATTTTGGTATGCTTTTTTGAATAGGTTGGTTTTCAGTAATTTACGGAAATTAATTATGTTGTGGGTTGTTTTTATGGATTTTGGTAATTCATTCCATATTTGCGTGCTTATATAGGAGAAACTGGATGCATATGTTAATTTATATTTTAGTCCTTTGCAGCTGTGATTCAGGAACGTACGTGATAATCTAGTGGAGTTCCTGATTGGTAGGTCTATGAGGCCTGACATATACCCCGGAGCTTCACCATGTGTCATCTGTTGATTCCTCCTCTTGGTCTTGTCTACCTTAATTCAGCTTCCTTTTGAGCATCCAGATTCCACAACCTTAAGATATCAGTATTAAGACGGTTTTTTCT